>NW_005434654.1:767208-770088 GCF_000315625.1 Guillardia theta CCMP2712 | reverse complement strand
CATCATCATCATCATCATCATCATCATCATCATCATCATCTTCATTGTCATCGTCTTCATCAAAGAACAAGGAGATCGTCGGTCTACCTGCCACTTTGCGAATGTCCTTGCGAACAAGTCGGAAATCTTTTCAGCTGTTTGACTTTCCTTGGACATCTCGCGGGTCATCTTACTCAGATCCAGCAGCATCTCCTTCACTCCCTCCGACTCCAGCCTGCCAAGATCTCAGTCTCTCCCTCCTCCTCCCTCGCCCTCCTCCTGCTGCTGCTGCTGCTCCTCCTCCTCCTCCTCTTCCTCCCTTCCCTCTCCTGCCCACAACCTGTCCATCCCCAAGTCTTCAAGCAGTTCACGAGCAGTTTGCCTGCTTAGCATTCATGGAAGAAGCAAAAGAGGATGCAGAAGATATCAGACAATCTGAGGAAATGGAAGACAAGAACAAGGACAAGGACGATGGCAGAGTGGGAGGAAGAGGAGGACGAGGAGGCAGGGAGAGCAATGCGTAGAGGAGAAGCAAGGCAACCAACGTCACCTGCTGCCCTGCTGGATGGCGTCGATCAGTTGGTCACTGACACATCGTTACTTGCTGTCACTTGCTCTTTCCCCCACCACTTCCCTCCTTCTCTCCTTCCCTTCTCCTCCTTCCTCCTTATCGCCGTGAGCTTCTTACCGCATGACTAACGCCATTCTTCTCGCTTCCTTGAGCTCGTTGACATACAAGTCTCTCAGTCGTGCTTGCTTCCTCCACTTCTTCAACACCTGCAGTTGTCTTACCCTCTCCTCCTCATCCTCCCCCTCCCCCTCCTCCTCCTCCTCTAAGGTCTTCCCTCCTCTTCTACATGCTCCTCTGCCACTCTCTCCCATCCTCAACCTGCAGCAGCTGGCGCTTGGTGAGCTTGGGTCCCATAGGCTCGAAGATGACGTATTGGTCGGCGAAGGAGGAGAAGGAGCAGGCGGCCGAGTAGTTGCGGAGAAGGGCCGAGATCACCAAGTTGAGCATGATGTACACGCCGATGAAGAGAAAGAAGGGCAGGAGGAAGTACGCCGACCAGTTCCCGCACGTGCTGTCGCAGTTGCCCGGCCCAACCTGACGCAGACTCAGCAAGGAGAAGGAGGAGCAAGAGCAGGAGCAGGAGCAGGAGCAGGAAACAACGGCCAGAGGAAGAGATGAGAAGGGAGAAGAGGGAGGGAGAGGAAGTGAAAGTTGATGATGAGATGAATGCCTGATCTCTCGTGCAGTCGACGAGATACTTCGCCTCCAGATAGTTCAGCTCCTAATCGCAAGCTGTCACTCCTCCTTGTCTTGTCCTCTCCTCCTCTTCCTTGTCTTGTCCTCTCCTCCTCTTCCTTGTCTTGTCCTCTCCTCCTCCTCCTTGTCTTGTCCTCTCCTCCTCCTCCTTGTCTTGTCCTCTCCTCCTCCTCCTTGTCTTGTCCTCTCCTCCTCCTCCTTGTCTTGTCCTCTTCTCCTCCTTCTATTGTCCTCTCCTCCTCTTCACCTGTCCGGTCAAGCACTCGGGTAGGAGCGCTCTTGCGTTCCCAAGAAGCAACTCCACGTCAGCAGCTCGTGCCGAAACGGAATCTGTGGTATTGAGCTGCAGCAAGTGAGAAGGCAAGTGAACAAACAGAACGAGGAAAGGGGAAGCGGGGAGAGGAGAAGAAGGAAGAGGGGGAGGAGGAGGATGGAGGAGAGAGAGGTGGAGGTGGAGGAGAGGAAGGAGGGGAGAGGAACAGCAGCTGCAGCACAAGCAAGAGGAGGAGGAGGAGGAGGAGGAGGAGGTGGTGGTGGTGGTGGTGGTGGAGCTCGAAGAGAGGAGGCTCACAAGGGCAAGAGCCTGTTGGATGAAGGGAACCGCATCCTCCAGGGCGTTGGGGCGCGAGGCAAGGAGCTGAGAGTGAAGATGCTGAGAAGCTTGGTCCAGCCGTTGACCATGAGGAATTGGAGAAGAACAAACTGAAGGAGGAGCAGGAGCAGGAGCAGGAGCAGGAGCAGGAGCAGGAGCAGGAGCAGGAGCAGGAGCAGGAGCAGGAGCAGGAGCAGGAGCAGGAGACGAGTTAGGCAACATGACCCTGAGAAGCAGAAGCTCACCATGCCAGATGGAAGATTCTTGAAGTTGAACTGCATGAAGAAGTGCAATGTGAGGTGAAGAAGACATGACAAGACAAGACAAGACAAGACAAGACAAGACAAGACATGACATGACATGACATGACATGACATGACATGACAAGACAAGACAAGACAAGAAAAGACATGACAAGACATGACAAGACAAGACATGACATGACATGACATGACATGACATGACACCTGGTCGTCTAGAAGAGCTTCCGGATCAACAAGCTGAGAGCAGAGTCAGCATCAGGTGAGTCTCATGAAAAAGACAAACTTTGCATCTCATCCCCCTGATTCCTGCTTGCATCGCGTCTGATTTCGTGCAGAGATTGCCGTAAAGCTGAACCCCTGAAGAGACATGAGAGGAGGAGAGGGGAAGAGGAGGAGAGGAGGAGAGGAGGAGAGGCGAAGAAGGAAAGGGGGCCACGCGGCAGCGAGGAGGAGGAGGAGAGGAGGAGAGGAGGAGAGGAGGAGAGGAGGAGAGGAGGCTGCATGAAAGAGAAGGAGGAGGGGGAGGAGACTACTTTCCTGTTACAGCGATAAGGAAGGCAAATATGAAGAGCATTCCTAACACGTTGAGAAGCATGATCCCACTTGCTCGAAACGTTTGTAAGATTGCTTTGATCTGATAAGATCCAATGGAAAAGAGAAATCAGTCAGTCAGTCAGTCAGTCAGTCAGTCAGTCAGTCAGTCAGTCAGTCAGTCAGTCAGTCAGTCAGTCAGTCAGTCAGTCAGTCAGTCAGTCAGTCAGTCAGTCAGTCAGTCAGTC
>NW_005434654.1:763665-764273 GCF_000315625.1 Guillardia theta CCMP2712 | reverse complement strand
TCCTCTCCTCTCCTCTCCTCTCCCTGTCTAACCTGCGTCGAAGACTGCTTGTAACTTGCCTGCCCCAGAAACACAACAGTGACAACAACAGCAACAAACTGCAACAGCAATCAGCTTTTGCTGCATTCCTCCTCCTCCACTCGCCATAACGAACTCGAACTGGCTGCTCTCCACGACTTTGAAGATCCGATGCCGCACGTTGCTGGTGGCCAGTCGCGCGGGGATGTAGTTGGTGCAAGGGCAGCCTGACAAGAATGAGCAAGAGAAAGCAAGGTAGAAGGTGAAGCAGGAGGGGAGGAGAGTGAGCGAAGGAGCAGAGGAGGGAGGGAGGGAGGGAGGGAGGGAGGGAGGGAGGGAGCAAGAGGACGAGGAAGAAGGAGGGAGACGGAGAAGGAGGAGCAGGAGGGAGGAAGGAGGAGGGAGGAGGGAGGAGGGAGGAGGAGCAGGAGGGAGGAAGAAGGAGCAGGAAGAGGGAGAGGAGAGGTCGAACCTAAAAGAGAAGACATGAAGAGAAGAAACGAGCGAGACTCTCCAGGATCATCCCAAACCTGACCAGTCATCAGAAAAGACCGAAAACTAGGAGAAGCAGCTGTAGCAGGAGGAGCAGG
>NW_005434654.1:760653-761880 GCF_000315625.1 Guillardia theta CCMP2712 | reverse complement strand
GAGGGGAGGGGAGAGGAGAGGAGAGGAGAGGAGAGGAGAGGAGAGGAGAGGAGAGGAGAGGAGAGGAGAGGAGAGGAGAGGAGAGGAGAGGAGAGGAGAGGAGAGGAGAGGAGGGGGTAGGAGAGGAGAGGAGAGGAGGGGAAGGTCATCGTTGACCGCAGCAGGATTTCCGTCTTGATATGCTCCTGCCCCGTCCATGTCTTGACAGAGAAACATGAGCCGCACCCACCTGCTGCTGGTGAGAGAACGAGAAGGAGGAGAGCGAGGAGGAGGATTGGGTGAAGGAAGAGACAAAGGGAAACAGCAGGAGGGGAAGCAGCAGGAAGAGCTGACAAACCCATCCAGCGTGACGATGGTGAAGACACTCAAGAAAGCGTTTCCGATCCTGACATCCATTCTCAAACATTCACACCGTCCTCATTCTCGTCTTCCTCGTCTTTGATCTGTTCCTCCTCCTCCCCGCTCCTCCCCCCCACCCACCCTTCCTCTTCTTCTTCTCCTCCTCTCCCCCACCCACCCCTTCCTCTTCTTCTTCTCCTCCTCCTCCTCCTCCTCCTCTCGTACCAGTCGAAGTGATAGTCCGCCCTCTTCCATCTTCTCAAGATGCCGTCGCTTCCGAACCCTACAGATTTTCACAATCGTCGTCCTCCTCCTCCCCTCCTGCTGCTCCTCCTCCCGGCCCCCCATTCCTGCTGCTGCTGCTGCTCCTCCTCCTCCTCCTCCTCCTCCTCCTCCTCCTCACCTCGGCAATGCTCTTCATCCTGTACGAACGCGTCCGAGCATCTCCACAATCTTCATCGCTGTCAGCGCAGGACGATCAGAATCTGCTTCCTACCTCCCGGCAAACAAGTTCTGCCCGAGAATGGAGGCGACGAGGAGGAGGATGCAGACAACAAGGAGCATCGAGATGGAGATCGGAGCGAAGGAGGCGCGGACGGTGCTGACGATCACGCGGAATTCCTGGGAACAAGGTGAGGAGAGAGACGAAGAGGAGGAGAGGAGAGGAGAGGAGAGGAGAGGAGAGGAGAGGAGAGGAGAGGGCAGGAGGGGAGAGGAGAGGAGAGGAGAGGGCAGGAGAGGAGAGGGCAGGAGATGGAAAGGATATGTAGATTAGAGAGGAGGAGAGGAGAGGTGGGGGGCAAAAAGAGATCTCATAGTGGAAGAGTAATTGGGGAACCTTAGTGTTTGACCTAATTCCACCTTCGCCTCCGGGTCAGGATAGCTTTT
>NW_005434654.1:758745-760506 GCF_000315625.1 Guillardia theta CCMP2712 | reverse complement strand
TCTCTATCGTCATCATCATCATCATCATCATCATCTCATCATCGTCGTCGTCGTCGTCGTCATCATCATCATCATCATCATCATCATCATCATCATCATCATCATCATCATCATCATCATCATCATCATCATCATCATCATCATCATCATCATCATCATCATCATCATCATCATCATCATCATCATAGCATCTTATCTGACCCGAACTGCTCGCAGGAGCCTTAATATTCTTAGAGATCGCAACGAGCTGGCAGATTGAGCTGAAATAAATGAGAGACCCGAAGAATGTTGAAACCGAGAGAATGAGGGCAGAAACGAGGAAGGAAGTGGGAGGAGAGGAGAGGAGAGGAGAGGAGGGGAGGGGAGAGGAGAGATGAAGGGAGGAATAAGGAAGAGGGATGCGATGAGGAGGAGAGAGGAGAGTGGAGAGTGGAGCTAGTCGAAGGAGGAGGGTGAGGGTGAGGAGGAGGAGGAGGAGGAGGAGGAGGAGGAGGATCAGACTCACTCGAGGAAGAGCTGAAGATGCGCGAAGAGAACTCGTCGACGAGAGAAGTGATGACGATGAAAGCGTCAAGACGATTCCAAGAGCTTTTGAAGAACATGCTCGGACCAAACTGCACAGGCGAGATGAGTTAATTTTGTCATCATCGTCAATCTCTTCCTCCTCCGCCTCCGCCTCCTCCTCTGCCTCGTTCTCCTCGTCATCATCATCATCATCTTACCCAAAACATCTTGACCAACATCTCGAAGGTAAAGAGGCTGATGAGAGCAGTATCTAGATCGTTCATAAACATTCTCGTCGTTCCTGATAAAATGAACGAAACCGTCAGCATACCTCTCGTCGTCATCATCTCCATCATCTCAGACATTCTCTCTGACTCGCACTCGGTGTCCCTCCTGCTCCTACTCGTGCTCGTGCTAGTGCTCGTGCTAGTGCTCCTCTGCCTCGCATCTTCTCTCGCTCACCGACTATTGGAGGGTATCGCTCGATCGCCAGCAGCACGCAGGACGTGAGGATAGCGCACAGCATGACGTTCTCGAAGGTGGAGGAAGTCACCAGCACACCCGTGTAGTACCTCACCGTCGGGTTCCTCTTCGTCCCTGAGAACAGCCCACACACTCGATCCGGCACCTGCCGCTCGATGCTCTCGTCCTCTGCTGCCTGTTGCTTTATGCGCGCCCTCCGCTCGTCCTCCTTATTCTTCTGGATCGCCTCCTCCGCCTCCTTCCGCGCCTGCGCTTGTTTGATGACGCGGGCAGCGTCGCCGAAGCCGATGACGACGATGGCGACGAACATGTTGAGGAGCAGGCAGTTGCCAATGAGGAAGGAGAAGTAGATGAAGGTAGACTCTCCTGCTGTCGACACTCCATCCACATTCGCGACTACCTCAGGCCATCCCTCCATCGAAAAGAGCTGAGCTATGAGAGTCAAGCCCCTCCTCCTCCTCCTTTCTTCCTCCTCCCCCTCTCCTCCTCCTCCTCCTCTCTTCCTCCTTCTCTCCTCCTCTTCCTCCCCCTCTCCTCCTCCTCCTCGCCGTCCCACCCTCGACTAGGCGGAGGAATCGATGGCCATGAGTCCCATCATGCAATGGCCATCAACTTTAATTCCGGCTAGGCGGGAGCAGTCTAAGTATGTCACCATGCGATCTCGGTACCAGGGCCGGTCGTAACCCGCCTGGAGTGTGACGCCCCTCGGAGTTAAGAACCCTCGTGAAGAAGATTTACATTTTTTTTTTTTGCTTTTTGCTTTTTTGTACACCT
>NW_005434654.1:682692-758645 GCF_000315625.1 Guillardia theta CCMP2712 | reverse complement strand
TCCTCCTCCTCCTCTCCTCGTGCTCTTTACCTCGTCCTCTTCTCCTCCCCTCCCCTTCTGCTCTTCTTCCATCTCCTCCTGTTCCTTTCTCTTCCTCGCTCATCCTCCCTCTTCCTCTCTCGCACCTGAAAGCTCGAGACGATGCCTTCCTGCATGGTGTCGTACCCGATCCTCGGCTCACTTCTCATCAACGCCCCTCGCTTGCTCGCTGCTCCCTCGCTGCTGGACGGCTGGGACGTCAAGACTGGTTCGCGTGAGAGGAAGGAAGCGAGAAAAGCCGAGCTCATTCCTAGCTGCTCCAGTTTGTTTCTCAGCTCGGACGCGTCAACGAAGCCGTCTAGGTTGGCGTCAGCGACGGGCAGGAGGTTGAGCTTGAAGAAGGAGGAGAAGTTCAAGCTCGTCCACACTGCCTCCTCCTCCTTCCCGAACAGCGAGTATCCCGTCACAACCCGCACGAGGAAGGGGTGACGAGGGTCGCGCGTGAAGTCAACGGCTGTCAGGAAGCAGGGCTGACCGATCAGGCCGGCGTCAACCTCCTCCCCCTCCACCTGTACGTACCCTCTCATCCCCAGCTGCATGCTTGACACCCTTCCCAGCTCACTGCTAAGCTTCGACCCCAGCAGCGTCTGCCCCATGGTGGCGAAGATGATGAGGAAGAGGGCGATGAGCGCGCACTGGGCTGCTGCTGGGCGCATGACCCGCACCATGTTGGCGACTTGCTTCTGAACCTCCGGGACCGAGCGGATGAGACGCGTCAGCCTCGCCAGGCGGAACATGCGGAGCACCGAGATACCGCTCTTGCTCGTCTGACACTGCGAGGATGAGGAGGAGGCGGCGGCGGCGGCGCGAAGGCACTGGATCATGGTCCAGCTCTGCGGGACGTCGACGATGGTGATGCAGACGGTGAGGAAGTCAAAGCAGTTGAATCCGTTCCTGAAGTAGGCGAGAGGAGCCCACGGCCAGAAGAGCTGCTCGCCGCGGATCGCGTTCCTGCCCATCCCGACCAGCTTGACGGCCATCTCGAGGGAGAAGTAGATGGTGAAGATCAGGTTGGAGGCCTCCAAGATGAGCAGGAAGAAGGTGAAGTCTCGCTCTGAGCTGTAAAGTCCTCCCACAAACGACTTCCTGTCCGCGTTCAGCAGCATCGAGATGGTGTTGAGGAGGATCACAACCGACGTGGCTCGCTCGAGCCGCTTGCTCAGCGCGATGCGCGACAGGAAAGTTTTCGTCCTGCGCTTTCGCTTCTTCCCCTTGCTCGGAGCCGAGGCCGCCCCGTCGACCTGCAGCAACTCCGACCCGCCAGACTCGACGAGATTGACGTCCTCGTGATATCGCCCCGCGCTCTCCTCCAAGACTATGCGAGGCAGCTGGCGGTGCCACTTGTGAAACCTGCGCCTGAGCTGCAGGAACGCGTTGAAGTCTGACTCAAGACTGCGCGCAAGCAGCAGCTCCCGCACCTCCGGACGAGCCTGCAGCACCGCGCTACTGATCGTCAGGTCGCTCCACAAGGTGAAGTGAACGTCGAGGGTGAACCTCCTCTGCCGCTCCTTCCACGTCACGATCTGCGTCTTGACGCCCTTGTCCTTAAGCTCGGACAGCGTCTTGATCAGGATCACCTGGAACATCTGCATGACGTAGATCGGCCCTGCTATGAGCAGAGGGACGAAGTAGAAGAGCATGTAGGGAGAGAAGGCTTGTTGCGCCACGTTCATGATCTCGACCCACCCTTGCACGGTGATGATCTGAAGGTTTGCAAGCAGAGAAGATCGTAAGTCGTCAAAGTTGACACCCTGGAGGTCGGGGGGCAGCAGGGGCAGGCACTGGAAGCTTGCTGGACATGTGTACAACCCCACGATCCGGTTGCCAGGCGACCAGGCGTTTCCTGCCAGTCCGAGGGAGCAGACTTGAGCAGGGTCGAGCAGTGTGCCGGAGTCTTGGTGGTAGCAGCGTCGTCGGGAGATGCCCGCCCACAGTTGGGAGGACAGGATGGAAAACATGACGAGGAGGAGGAAGAGGAGGAAGATAAGGCTGCTGAGCCTAATCCACGCCTTCGCCGCAAGCTCGACCATGGCGCGCAGGTCAGGAAACTTGGATATGGTCCGGAGGGGGCGGAGGGTACGAAAAGTGCGGAGGGAACGGACGGCGGGGCTGGTGTTCTGACCCGCAAAGTCGGAGATGGCGCCGATGATGGCGATGGAGAAGTCCAGAACGTTCCATCCCTCCCGCAGGTATGTCTTCCTTCCCGCCACGAAGCCGAAGGCTAAGATCTTGATGCCAGCCTCCAACAGGAACAACCCACTGAGATACTTGGAGATCAGGTCGAGCAAGTCCCGCACCTTGTTGCTGGGCTGCCGGTCGGGAGACTGGAAGGGATCATACAAAGACAGGCAGACGGTGCTGATGATGATGACGATGATGGATGCATAGTCCAGACCATTCTCACACAGTAAGATGGCGAACTTCCTGATTGGGTTCTGCAGTGACAAGATGAAGAGCGACCTCGACTCCCACTTGTAGGGGTCAGGCCATGGTTTCTTGTCCACGTGTGCCATCGTCCTAGCCACAAGCACCTAGGGAACTATCGACCAGTCCGTCTCTTTCTCACTCTCCCATGGTCTTCAACACGTTTCATGAATTCAAATGTGCTCCTCGTCTGTTCTTTCTTCTCCTCTGCCCTATGATACTCTCCTCTCCTCTCCTCTCCTCTCCTCTCCTCTCCTCTCCTCTCCTCTCCTCGCTTCTCTCATTTTGCCATGGCGATTCTTTCTCCCCCGCTGGCTGCATGATGGATCCTAAAAATAAACTTGAAAATCTGTAAAACTAAAAAAAGGAGCAATGGAAATGGCAGTTACACGCCATGTCAATCCTCTGAGGTAGAGTGGAGGAAACAGAACGCGAGAGAGTCAGTCAGTCAGTCAGTCAGTCAGTCAGTCAGTCAGTCAGTCAGTCAGTCAGTCAGTCAGTCAGTCAGTCAGTCAGTCAGTCAGTCAGTCAGTCAGTCAGTCAGTCAGTCAGTCAGTCAGTCAGTCAGTCAGTCAGTCAGTCAGTCAGTCAGTCAGTCAGTCAGTCAGTCAGTCAGTCAGTCAGTCAGTCAGTCAGTCAGTCAGTCAGTCAGTCAGTCAGTCAGTCAGTCAAGCAGTCAAGCAGTCAAGCAGGCTGGCTGGCAGAGGAGGGCAGGGGAGGGGCGGGGAGAGGTTGTAGAACTACCAGGAAGATGGAGAGATCGGTGGATCTCTATCATACCATCTACAATGAAAGGAAAGATCGGATCCTCAAGAGGTCAGCAGACATGCAGAGACACGAGACTTTACTGGTCCATCGCATCAAACAATCCTCCACGAGAACCTCTCCCACCAAAACCGATCCGACCGCAAGCTTTGCTGTGATGCAGCCCACGTGCAAGGGAGAGCAAGCGGAGATCAAGCTGCTGCGAGAGAGGCTGGAGCTGGCAAGAGTGCGAGCCGACGTGGAACGGAGAGTGCGGCTCAATGCTGAGTCGATCACGAAGCAGGTGAGATGAGGGAGGTGGGGTGAGGAGCTTCTGGTCACAACTCGTGCAGGTGCTGGCAGAGCAGTCAGGCTCGTACGTCTTGACAAGCTCATGGCCCAGGGCTCGTTCATCGAGAGCCGATGAAAGGCAAGAACCTGGGAGACAAGAGCATGCGACTGCGATGACAGGAGGTCACGGCATCTCCTCCCGTCGAGTGTCGAGGTTTCTCTACTATCAGCGGCTCAAGCAAGCGAAGCTGGAGGCGATTGCGATCCTCAAGCAAACTTGTGCTATCTCATCTCGTTCCAAGCTCGCGGCTTCGCGCTTGTGCTGCCGGCTGCAGCACAGGCGCACGTTCAACACGTTTGATTGCTGGGCGGAAGCTGCGATGAAGACCACGGAGGTGATAGAGTCGAGGGCAAAAGCTCGAGCAGCTCGAGCAAGACAGCAAGCATTCGCCGCATGGGTCCGTGAGTGCGGCCTGACGACTGACCCGCAAGCTCTGGAGGCATCATCCTACAAGCGTCTGATCAGTCTCGTTCTCGTCGACCATGTTGCTGCTTCTCCTCTGCGGCTGTCAATGACGTTCTCGGCCTGGAAGGGACTGACAAACTTTCAATCAGTGACGCCGCTCATGCTCAAGCTGCTGCGAGAGCGATCGAAGAGGCAAGCTGGGAGGATGGTCTCTCTTCCTCGTCCTGACGGCAGCCATCGGCGTCGTCTTCGTGTGCTGCACTTGATGTTTGCAAGCTGGACATTCTCACTGCTTCGTCTCCGTCACCTCGCCCGCCTCTATCGCCTGCTACGATCGCGGCGCGTCACTCGGATGTTGCGTGCTGCTGTTGGGACATGGGCAGACAGGAGGGGGAGGGGGAGGAGAAGTGCCCTGGTACTGCTGGAGGAGTCGCTGAGCTGTCGACCTGTTCTATCGTGCTGGAGAGCATGGAGCAAGAGGAGAAAGCAAGTATATTGCCTCTTGTCCTTTTGCTCGCAACGTGAGGAGGCGAGCAGGAGGAGATCTCTGCTGTCTGCTTGGTGGGGGTTGTGTGAGCTCAGGCGCGTCCTGCAAAGAAGAGCAGAAGAAATGCGAAGTAGAGGAGAGCGAAGGGCAGGAGGACGAGAGCTGTTCGCATGGAGAAGTTGGACTAGCAATCGGATGGATGGAAAGAGGAGGAGGCTCGCACTGAGAGCTCGGAGGGACCGTGTGGTGAAATCTCGCAGCTTCAGGAGCTGGGACGAGAGGCGACAAGCGACCGGCCGGCTAGAAACCGTCGCCCTCAAGGTCACAAGGCTGAGAAAGCAGAGAATGTGGAGCTTGTGGAGCCAAAAGAGCTTCCCGATGACGTCAGCACACGATGACTGGCGGAGGAGCAACATGAAGTTGATGATGATGTGCCGCTCGCAGTCACAGGCCGCAGAGAGGAGCGACTGGAGCAAGAGATGGTATCGGTCGCTCCTCCGGACTGTTGAGATCGTTGAGAGAGTTTCGCCACTTTGGTCTCTTCGTCGAGTTTTGCGGTCCTGGAAGGTATTGATCACACCTGATGTTGATAACGCCTGATATTGTTCACACCCTCCAGGTGTCGACGACTGCTGCTCGTTATGGAGCAGCCAGGTGGGGCAAGAGGCTGGCAGGAAGGAGCAGGTTGGTGCTCGAGTCCTGGTGTCAGCTGGTGAAGCAGAAGAGCTGGAGGAGCCGGAAGGCGCAGAATCAGTCGGGCAAGTCCAGCAGGAGGCTGGCGGCGCGAGTCTTTCGCTCGCTCAAGTCCTTGACACGGAAAGGGACAGTTTGCCGCGAAAGGCTCGACCGCTATCAACTCAAGTCGCGGAGTCAACTGTTGGGCTCTTCCTTGTACCTCCTGCACTTGAGCTGCCAGCTGACGCAACGAAAGAAGACGATGGTGAGGGCGATGGCAAGAGAGGGGAGGAAGAGAGAGCTGAGGAGGAGGTGGAATCAGTGCTGTGCCTGGATGGTCCTAGTAACTCACCGACGACGAGCAAGCGCACGTCTTCAACAGGCGCTGCATTCCCTCACCTTGCAGCGCATCTGGATCAGATGGCGGGAGGAGAGCAGCGGTCAGCATCTCCTCCTCAGGCTGAAGCCCCTCCTCCGCGCAATGCTTCTCCCTCCCGTCCCTCTTGTCTTTCGCGCATGGACCAACCTGAGGAGGGCAGAGGAGAGCAGCAAACTCTCGCTAAAGAGAAATGTTTTCAAGGCGATGAAGTCGAGGACCCAAGTGAGGAGGATCGCTCTTGACGCCTCCCTTGCTGCCCTCCAGCAGTTCTTTCTCTGCATGGGTCGCAGCTACTCGCTCGCCCTCTCGCGCGTCTGGTGGCATCATGTGAAGTCTGCGTGCTTGAGGAGGCAGAAGGTGAAGGAGAGCAGGACGAAACGGGAGAAGAAGACCCAGAAAGTATGCTGGCGGGGATGGAAACAAACATCATCGTCGATTAGATCGACTCGATTGGAAGCAATTGACCGGCTGGGAGAGAAGAGGAGGAGCAGGACGAGGAGATGGTGTGTAAAATGCTGGAGGCGGCACATGGCGGATGTGAAGGAGACGCTGAGACTGGTTGCGAGACTAGAGTTCAGTGCCAAGAGACGAAGAGACGTGGGAACGAGGAGGAGATTCTTCGAGCTCTGGAAGGTCTGGCTGCTTGCTCCACACCTCTTCGACCAGTCGCCCGACGTGGAGGAGGAGCAGAACGGGGAAAGTAGTACCTTGCATGCGAGCTCTCTCATTCCTGTGCAGACGTCTCCTGTTATCCTCCCATCAGGTCATGGTTTCCATAGCCTCCTCCTCCTCACCCTTGTTCTTGCAGCTTGCAAGGATCGTTACATCAAGACCTTCTCTCCCCTCCTTCAAAACCTCGTCGACCCCAACTTTGACTTCTCTCGCTCACCCGCGTCGCTGCCCTATCAGGTGCCGTGAAGCTTCTGCTGTCGCTTCTCTCACATCCCATAGCACGACAGAGGCTGTCTGCCTGAAACTCCCTCGGGACCTCAGCTCCTCGCATGGTAGACCTCACTCTCTCGCCCTCACTCCTCCTCTTACCTCACCTGCTGGTAGGAGCCATGCAGGGGCGGGAGCCTTACAGGCCTGGGCGAACCGGCGGAGGAGCAGCAGCTACTTTACGTGCGTTGTTCTCCCTCTCCTCGACTTGGTCTGAGCCTCCTCCAGTGAGTGGAAACACTTCAAGTCCCAGACGAGGAGGGTGGAGGAAGCGGCCCTGCAGGAGCGAGTGGTCAGGAAGCTGCTGCTCCGACGCGGCTTCCTCACCTGGCAACAACTTCGCAAGTCTCTACGATCGCGCGGCAGCAAGGACAAAACATCCGGGCCCTTACAACCTGTAGCATCGGCAAGGGCGGAGGAAGAGGTGAAACAATAGGGGCAAGGAGGAGGATGAGGAGGAGAGGGTGGGGGGAGAAGCTATTTTCATCTCAGTTGAGCTCATGTCCAGCTGGCCTCGCGCGACAACCTCATGAGCCAGGCTCGCCTCGGCCACTACAAGCTGTGAGGACTATCTCGATCGTCGCCCTGCTCTGCTCATGCTGATCGGCAGGTGGAGGTGCCGGCAGGTGTGGACGCGAGGGCCAACCAGCCGCTACGGGTGGTCACAATTAGGAGCAGAGAAATAGAAGGGAGGGGGGGGGCCTGTGACGGCGAATGTCTTCACTTGACCTGATCGCTGGATAAAGCCGCTTCTAGTCAGTCTCCAGCAAGCTGTCCTCAGAGGGCCCGGAGTAGCCGCCGGCCAGCCAATGACACTGAGTTGGCCTAGCAGACGGCATTGAGTTAGCCTAACAGACGGCATTGAGTTAGCCTAGCAGACGGCATTGAGATAGCCTAGCAGACGGCATTGAGATAGCCTAGCAGACGGCATTGAGTTAGCCTAGCAGACGGCATTGAGTTAGCCTAGCAGACGGCATTGAGATAGCCTAGCAGACGGCATTGAGATAGCCTATCAGACGGCATTGAGTTAGCCTAGCAGACGGCATTGAGTTAGCCTAGCAGACGGCATTGAGTTAGCCTAGCAGACGGCATTGAGTTAGCCTAGCAGACGGCATTGAGTTAGCCTAGCAGACGGCATTGAGTTAGCCTAGCAGACGGCATTGAGTTAGCCTATCAGACGGCATTGAGTTAGCCTAGCAGACGGCATTGAGTTAGCCTAGCAGACGGCATTGAGTTAGCCTATCAGACGGCATTGAGTTAGCCTAGCAGACGGCATTGAGTTCGCCTAGCAGACGGCATTGAGATAGCCTATCAGACGGCATTGAGATAGCCTAGCAGACGGCATTGAGTTAGCCTAGCAGACGGCATTGAGTTAGCCTAGCAGACGGCATTGAGTTAGCCTAGCAGACGGCATTGAGTTAGCCTAGCAGACGGCATTGAGTTAGCCTAGCAGACGGCATTGAGTTAGCCTAGTAGACCTGCGGCGGGCTGCCACCCTTATGAGGCCGCCACTAGGTCTTCACGGGTCCCTCGCTTCATCGCAGAGTGGCAAGGCATGAAGCTCAGATGATACCGCTTTCACGAAGATCCACTCAGCAACCACTTATGATCTTTTCACTGATCATACAAAACGTGGCTAAGATGAATTCACAAACTTATCGAACCAGCGATACTAGGAAGCGCATGACTCTGACAGTAAACGATCACCGCCAGCTTTCTGAAAAGTCTCAACCTGGTCATGATGAGCCTCACTGAATTGAAACTTGATTAAGGTTTCAAATCTCGTTGTCCTCGATCCAACACAATGATGGCTTGGAAAAGATCGTAAAGATTCGCTGTCAGCGCCAGATGAGATGGTAAAATCGTTAGCCCCTCCAGCTCGAAAAACTTCAGTGGTGTGCTCAGCGAGTATGCCTGCACGAGCTTCCAGGTCTTGCTGTCGTACTCGTACATGTTGCATCCTTGCTCATCCGCATAGCTTGCAGACAGCAAGAGGTTCCCGCTTCCCCGCTTGTCAAAGCATCCCCCTTGCACCTCCCTCATAACACGGTTGGTTTTGATAGGAGGGAGAGGCTCTAGGGTCGGCCACCGGTACCGCTTGATCTCCCGAGCGACCGGAGACTCCGAGGAGTAGAGCACGTCCTCCTTCACTGCTGCCCATGGCAGGTGGCGTTGCGAAGGCACCCTCTGCGACCTAACCGCCGAGAGGTTCTTGGGGTCGTACTCGACTATGATCGGCCTCACCCATGCCTTGTCTTCGACGGGCGCGATGATCTTGCCATTGTACATGCTGATGTCGCCGAGGTGATCGTAGTCGTTGGCGACGAGCTCCTGTCGTGCGTCACAGGGTCAGTCTCTCTCGCATGCACAGGCTGGACGCGGCAGCAGACAGGGCTGACCTGAGGGATGGCGCTGGGGTTGTTCCGCACAGTCGTTGCGAACCTGTCGATCTTGATCTTGCGAATGCTGTTTCGTCCGGAGAAGTACAGGTACTTGGCATCCGAGGCGACGCCTTGTGCAGTCTTCCAGTTGAAGAACCAGGGAAGCACCATGCGCTTCAGGCGCACTTCCGGCAGGCTTGCGTTGACGCTTGTGCTCCCGCAAGGGCGCACGTTGATGGTAGCGAACTGAACCGCAAAGTAGAGGCTGGCTGAGACCATAAGCGCTAGTCCGATGCATAAGATCCTGAGGGCAGAGACCCTCCGCACGGGATGGGAGGCAGGCTTGTGGGGATGCAGCTCACCCCTCTCGAGGTCCGCGTCGCTAGCCAGAGACTCATCGAGGGAGTCGGCGAAGGATGAGAGGAGGGGGTTGGATATTTGTGAGTCCATCATTGTCGTGGGAGGATCAGTTCTTTGTTTGACCTACCTGGTGCTTATGGCCTTCACTTGATCAAGTGACAGGAACAGTAAACGAGTGTGAGGGGAAGAGACCGGGGCTCGAGGCCAAACGTCAAGAGAAGACTGTCGATGGGTAGACCTGGTGGATGTTGCAGGAGGCAAGGCAGAGCACGGGCATCAAAGAATTGAGGAAGATACCAGGTGAGACCAGGACTCGGGAGAGATATCGGAGCAATATTTGAAGATTACGTTGGGATGAGAACAGGAGTTGAAAGCAACTGAGATGATGCCACGCTGTGTAAGAGCTAAATCTGCATCACAGCATCTAGTTCGAGATGATGGGAGGGGAAGGTGGAGCTGTAGAATATCAGCAGGCGCAGTAGCAGGCAGATCGTAGCGGGATCCAAGAGGGTGCCAGGGATGGAACTTGCAGAGGGAGCTTCGGAAGGAGCGATGCGAGGTGAGGAGAGGAGGGGAGATAGGCACTAGAAGGGCAGAGAGCCCAGGCACAGACAACACTTGATGCAGCGAAGGTACTTGTCATGACCCCTACCCTACCAGTCTATCAGATGTTGACCATGAACTCAAGGTCTTCACATTTCCTAATGGATCTCTATCTAAAACATGGGTAAGGCTCAGCCCATATCACCCTAAATCAAAGGTAACCCCCACCCTTGCCCTTTCTATACCCCCACCCCTTCCTCGAGGCCTGGCAAGTCTACTCTGGTAGGAACAAATGTTTTTCATATATAACTAGCGGGCCCGGCCACGCCTGGGTATTCAACGGTGACCAACCGTTGAACCTTACCACCCCTCCTACCTCACGGTCCTAAGAGTGTTTAAAGATCGGCAAAGGACGGCTGAGCCTCGGATGGGTAGCCGCAGCAGGCAGACACACAGACATTGACCAATATACTACATATCCCATAATTATACATATTTTTGATAATTTGTTAACTTGCTTCTGCAATTCGTCAACTTTTGACTATAATTATAGAAGATATTCAATAATGCTTATGATTTCGTATTCATGAAATTCTCGTAATGATTTATTACATCATCAGCATCACAGACACACAAACATGAACCGTCAGGTGCAATATATTCCATCAGTGACTTCATAATTATGCACTGCGGCATGGCTTTATAATTCGTTAACTTCAAGATATTTATAATTCGTTAACTTTGGACTCTAATTATAGAAGCTCCGATTCATAATATTATAATCAACTTGAGGCTTGCCAACCCCGGGGCCCGGAAGTGGCGCCAGTAAAGCTCAGGCCGCGCGCCAGCCACGGCAGTCACCGTGTCCGAGTGTAGACCTTGAACCCGAGGCCCGCCGCCGGGCCGCGGGGCGCAGCCTCCGGTCCGGGACGGCGGGTACTCCTACGGTGCAGTTGCACTCCGACTCAGTGCGGCAGCTGCTGATCGTGATTGCAGCTCGACTGATAGAACAGAACAACAAGGCAAGACCTTCGAAGTGAATCGAATTTATTGATACGCAAAAGCATCTGCACATCCTTTTGTGACTGACACCGGGTTTCTGTGCAATCGAAAGCGTTGCGGAAATGATATGACGAAGGAGGAAAACTTGGATCATTGAAATATCATCCTCGATCATGAAACATGGACATGCAATTGTCAATGCACTTGATCATGATATAGTGAGTCATTGAGCAACAATCATACTATATATCATCTATGCGGGCAGGAAAGACATTATTTCATACAAACGTTTCTTCACGCATCTTTCAACGGTTGAGTGGATGGAAGCATTGCCTCAATAGAAAGGTGAAGTGCATGACTCCTTGTTGAAAGACTGTAAGCATTGAAAGTGAGTGATGACATGAAACCAAAAAGTTGCCCAAGGTACAGCTGAATCATGTGACAAATTTCTCACAAATCATGCATTTGAGCCAACATGCAACCTACGGCATTTTGAATGAAAGTTCCATCAGAGTTGATTCTCTTCAATGGTGTATCCATGATTAGTTCCGAGTTCCTTACATGATCATGAAAATTGAATCTCGCCTTCGAAGCATATTTACAAGTACAAACACAGATTGTTTGAACCAAGGCCACCTATTCCATTTCTCGATGGATGATTCAAACCTTTGCCTCGCCTTGAGAATTGGAAAAGAAGCTCGATCATCTCTTACATGTCTGATATGAGATCTTCATAGTAATGAGATGGTGATGAGATGCTCAGCGGCTAGTACCGTACCGGCCGCGGCTGTAGAATGTAGAGGATCTCCAAGTATCACCATCGCCTTTGATGCACACCCAAACTTACCCAAACTGATTCCAAATTTGTCATGCTGAAAACTGTCAGCAGGTTTATGCTTAAAACCGTCACCGTCGCCTGGAGAGTTCATGATTATATCGAATCTCTTGACTAAGTTCATGAATGCACTTGAACCTACTCCTCCTAGTGAGTTAAGTGTATAACGACAATTTCGTATTGCACTTGTCTTTCCTCCTTTTCTTGCATCTGTGAATTTACTAGTCATCACTGCATCCCCCTCTGCCAAGGTATTGATAAATTTCTTGGATTTCATCGCTATCCTGGTCGTGTTCATATGAGTGGATCGATTCCGAACAGAAACGATATCCGATGATATTAAATCATGGTTCAAAAAAGTTTCCTGTAAATTGTAACTCTGCAATTTGTCATTTCCCCTTCCTATCACTGCCAGCAACACAAGCACGAGAAGGGCGATCTGGCACAGCTGGAGCCGCTCCCGCATGCCCTCCCGCATGGCCCAGCTGCAGCAGACAAGTTAAAAGTTCGGGCCGGTTCGGGCCCCGGCAGGCAAGCCCGGCAATGACTGAATCATGGAACGCGGCCCGGCCTGTCAAGGCCGCCGGGCGGCCCCGGGCCGGAGGCCACCGCCGATGGGAAAACAATCTGATGAACTTAATAATGTCACTGCCCGGGCCGGCGGCCAGACTCGAAGTTCCGGGCCGACCCGGCACGGGCACGGTATGGGCACCCGGCCCGGCTGAGCCTTGAAAACCGTCCGAGAAGTTTCAGTTCGGAACTGATTTCCGTTGAAGTTCCGGGAAACTTGCCACGGTGACCGTTCCGAAGTTCAACCAGGCCCAGGGAGTCCGACAGACTCGTCGGACACGGTCGGACCGTACTTGAACGTACGCGCGGCCCGGCGGCCCAAGCCCGCCGCCCGGGGCGGCCGCCGCGCGGGCGCCGGGCGGCCGGGCCGCGCGGCCCGGGGGCCGCCGCCGCGCGCCGCTGACTCCGAGACCGTCCGAGTCGCCGTGTCACTGAGTGTGCCACCGCATGACAGTGATGATGCCGCCGGGCCGCCGCCCGCCGGGCCGCCGCCCGCCGGGGCGGCGGGCGCGGGACCCCCGGGGCCGGCCATCGGATGCGGCCGGGCCGCGCCCGGTCACCGGACGCCGGGCGCGGCGCCGGGCCGGCGGCGGCCCGGACTGTCCCGGCGGGTCCGATCCGGGCCGGCGGAGTCGCCGCGGCCCGGCCTGTCGGTCCGATCGGCGGCCGCGGCGTACGGCCCGCCCGCCGCCCGGCCGGGTGACTCCTTTCGGTGCCATTTATGGAGGCCCGGCCCCGGCCCGCATTATGATTATAAGGATCACAGGTTAAAAAAGTATAATTATCAGCAATTGATAAAGTATTATAGATTATGTTTATGAAAAAAATATAAATTAAAAACTTTTAACCCTCAAGATAAGACCTTCCTGTAGTAAAAAAATAGAATTTCTGGGGGATACGAACACCCCACTACCCCCTCCCCCATAATATTTCCACCCACCCTTCCGAGGTGCTACATGCCGTCCACCCCACCACCCCACCTTTATGTCGTCCAATTTTTCATTCCTTGCACGAATCCCCTGGGTCCTAGTACCCTACCCCATTATCTCCTCTTCTTGATATAGCTAGACACCGGTAGCTGTGTAGATGTGCATGGTCCCCCATCCCAACCCTACCCCTTGGATTTCCAAACCCTCCCCTCCTTCCACCCTCCCTGCCCTCCCTGCCCTCCGTCCCTCCCGATTGCTTCTTCATCTCTGCCGCCCTTCCTCGACCCCTCGAACGTGACCGTCTGCGAACCTCTCTCCCTCCCATCATCCTCTCCTTCCCTTCCCTCCCCCTCCCCCTTGCTTCTTCGCGAAGGCCCTTGCTCGCTCGACAAACTTCGCCCGCGCCGTGAACTTTTGCTCCTCTTTTGTTCGGCTCTTTCTCTCTTCTGTCTCCAGGTTCAGTTGAATCAATCTGCACTAAAACTTCTGCACATCGTAACCTTGGATGGAGTGGAATTAGGCAGCTGTTTCCAACTCAATCAAATCTGCAGAAGGACCAATTCAGCTCTTTTTAACATGGATTCTAGATTCACGCATCCCCTCCTCTCATCCTTCGCCGACTCCCTCGATGAGTCTCTGGCTAGCGACGCGGACCTCGAGAGGGGTGAGCTGCATCCCCACAAGCCTGCCTCCCATCCCGTGCGGAGGGTCTCTGCCCTCAGGATCTTATGCATCGGACTAGCGCTTATGGTCTCAGCCAGCCTCTACTTTGCGGTTCAGTTCGCTACCATCAACGTGCGCCCTTGCGGGAGCACAAGCGTCAACGCAAGCCTGCCGGAAGTGCGCCTGAAGCGCATGGTGCTTCCCTGGTTCTTCAACTGGAAGACTGCACAAGGCGTCGCCTCGGATGCCAAGTACCTGTACTTCTCCGGACGAAACAGCATTCGCAAGATCAGGATCGACAGGTTCGCAACGACTGTGCGGAACAACCCCAGCGCCATCCCTCAGGTCAGCCCTGTCTGCTGCCGCGTCCAGCCTGTGCATGCGAGAGAGACTGACCCTGTGACGCACGACAGGAGCTCGTCGCCAACGACTACGATCACCTCGGCGACATCAGCATGTACAATGGCAAGATCATCGCGCCCGTCGAAGACAAGGCATGGGTGAGGCCGATCATAGTCGAGTACGACCCCAAGAACCTCTCGGCGGTTAGGTCGCAGAGGGTGCCTTCGCAACGCCACCTGCCATGGGCAGCAGTGAAGGAGGACGTGCTCTACTCCTCGGAGTCTCCGGTCGCTCGGGAGATCAAGCGGTACCGGTGGCCGACCCTAGAGCCTCTCCCTCCTATCAAAACCAACACAATTCGAGGAGCACAAGGAGGAGAGTTCGACACGGCGGGAAGCGGGAACCTCTTGCTGTCTGCAAGCTATGCGGATGAGCAAGGATGCAACATGTACGAGTACGACAGCAAGACCTGGAAGCTCGTGCAGGCATACTCGCTGAGCACACCACTGAAGTTTTTCGAGCTGGAGGGGCTAACGATTTTACCATCTCATCTGGCGCTGACAGCGAATCTTTACGATCTTTTCCAAGCCATCATTGTGTTGGATCGATCGGAGTCCTGAGACTTACGACACTCGGGCGGTGCGGGCCCGGGCATTATGGCACCGGACGCCGGCGTGCAGTTTACCGTACGGTAAGGTCGGACGACGGTCACCGTGGTGACTGCAAAGTTACTCACTGCCCCACGATGACTAATCAGTGATCATCAGCCTGGCGGCGGCGGCCTGGGCCGCCTGTCCGACTATGCTGGCATGATGATAGCATTTTTCTTATTCTTTTCTTCAAAGTTTTTCAACTTCGGTGGTAAACTACAAGTAACTCAGTGCACCGTGACGGCCGGAGGCTTTAACTGGCAACTTGAGGCGGCCGCCGGCCCTGAGGCTCAGTTACGTCCCATCCTGATCTCATGATCCGAGAACCGTTGAACCGGGTCTGCCCCCGCCCGCCGGGGCCGGCCGGCAGCCACTTGACTCACGGTGAGCCTCAGGCGTGCCGCCGTGCGGGCTGCCCGGCGGCCGCTGAGCCCGGCTGACTCATTCCGATGATGATCCAGGACGCCGGTGTGAGGCCACGTTCACTGAGTTCCGAGGCCGCGAGTCCGAGCCGCGGCCCGGGCCGCCCCCGCAGGACCGTGACCGGGTGCGGCCATGGGCCGGGCCGGCGCGGCGCCACGGTCGCCGGTGGGGCGCGGCCGGCCCCGGCCCGGCGGCCCGGCCAGCCCGGCCGTGACTGCGGCAGGGCTCACTCACAGGCTGGGCCGGCGCGGTCTCGGATTGGCCGACTCAGTGCCGGTGGCATGCCGCCGGCCCATCATCGGAGCCTCGGAGGGCCCCGCAATTGCTCCTCGGATCGGACAGTCACTGAGTGTGATCGGACCGGACCAGACCGGTTACAGAAGCGATAATAAAAGCATAACGCTCAGCTTCTTTACTCAAAGTTAAGTTAAAAATCAGTACGAGGACAATCAGGAGAGTCGAGGAGGCTTGACCCTGACACTGTCGCTCAGCGATTCGTCCCTTCGGCAATATGTTGCGACTTCTGCCGGTACGAGGGGAATGGAGAGGCGACCGAGGAAGAGACATGCGAAGAAAGGGATGAGATCAAGGCAGAACTTGTTAGGAAGGACGCAGAGGAGGAGCGTAGAAATGCACAGAGAAGAGGAGCAGGAGGAGGATTTCTGAGCTTATCGCAGATGAGAGCTCTCTTTGCGCCAGATGGGGCATGTGACTTGGAGAACATGTCGCCTTCAGATCTGGTCTACTGCAACACTCTGGAAGAACCAGATTACCAACCACTTGCGGAAGGTCCATCAACGACTTGCTTGTTATCCGCTGAGATAGTTGGTGACTGTAGGGACTCCCAACTCGAGCTACGTCCGTGGTCCGTGGCACATCAGTGGATGGGCAGGAGATGTCTCCGTAAATGGAGCGGACCAAACGGACAACGTGTTTGATGTAGGATGTTTTGAAGTCTTCAATGTTTCTGCACGCATGATTTGACATGTTTTGCCAGACGGCGAGTTGGATCAAGGCGGTTAATTCCATATATTAGATAATAAACGTTGACATACATAAGCAGCATGAGGGAGGCACATATACATGAAGCTTCAACCTCTCTTCACATCATGGTACACGTGCAGCTTGCCGTGGGCACACTGCCGACGAGCAGAAGCTCGTTGACGCCATCTAGCCTGAGGAGAAGGTCGATCTGCACCAACTCAGCGACACTCCACAGTTAGCTTAAGTAGCGTACGCATGCGAGGGCGCTTGGGCGCATCTGGGGCTGAGCAGACCAAGCCTGAGCTGCCACAAGGAGTCAGGTGGCTACGGCAGATCAAGGGGCTCACCGATGATCGGCCTCAGCTCCACCCAGTCAACCTGAGGGGGAAGTCAATCAACTTCACCGCGACACACGCTCTCACCATGTTGAGGTCTGGTCGCCACTCGACATTGTGACCTTGGCCTTGATTCGGCCTTTGACCTGTAGCGATGTACCACCTGAAGCACATCAGGTGGTCAAGCATTGGAGAAATCTGCCACCAACATGATCATGGCTGCGCTGAAAATATCGGCTTTTTCTGTGTAATGACCCTGCAAGCACATTGGTTCTGTGCACTTTCATGCACTTGCTTCACCTTTGCAACGTGGTATACTTCAGGAGCCATGTACCGCACAGCTCCAGTATGCCCCTTTTTGTTCTATCAGATAGCTTTGTAAAGCCGCCACATCACCGTATGCACTATGGAGTTGATCATCGCTTGGTTGACCACTTTCCCCATGCCTAAAAACAGGTTCTGACAAATGCCGCAAAGATGTTCAGCACAAGCAAACGTACCAAAATCAGCTAATTTCAAAGAGGACAGGTCAGCCTTGAGAAGAAGATTCCCAGGCTTCATGTCTCGATGTCTGCATTGACTTCAGGCTCGGAGATCGCCCTCGAAGAAGGAGCTTTCTTACATTATGATAGGATCTCGGTCATGCAGGAAGTTCAGTCCGCGCATCATATCTAGGATCCATCCGATGATAGTGTTTCTTGGAAGCTTATACGCTGATCGACGAGTCAACAAGCGCAAAAGTGATGCAGAGCACGAGGCCTACGAGTCGCTCTGACAGAATTCTTCTTTATGAAGAAATTCTCAACAGATGGCCCAGACAGGTATTCTTCAAAGACTGCAAGATGTCAACAATCAGACCGCAGGTCTAGAGGTCTCACCTATAGGGCTCTGTGGATCGTCGATGCACGCACCAATGAACTCAACAATGTTCGGATGCTTGCCGATCGAAATCAAAATATCCAGCTCCGTGATGAGATCCCTGTAGGCCTGCCATGGCATCGTCAACATTTCAGCAAATGCGGTCAGAGCTCCACCTGCATGCCAGCGGTTTCTGATTTCTTCAACATCTTTGCGGCAACAGTCTGCCCACGAAGGATAGCCATGAAAATTGAGCCCATCGCACCTTCGGCAATCTTTCTGTTTAACGAGAATTCCTCCTTTCGCACCACCCAGCTTCCCGACCGGCACTGTGAGCAAGAAAGGTTAAAGCAATCTCGTCCATAGTTGGCCGATGATATTGACTGACCTTTGCAAACGTTCGCATCGGATCATGGAGACTGTAGTCCTCCATGCTTTCGGCTTTAAGCTGCAATCATGTAAAATTTCATTTAGCATTAAACTCCTCTTTTGGTGGTGTAAGTAGATCAAGCATGTGCAGGAATAATTACTCAAAATCAAGCATTCAAGAGACCACAATTCAGCAAAACACCATGGTGCATCAAAAAAAAGTTTCGAACTACAAGCACAGAATAGCAAAGAAACAGCTGTGAAGCTAACAGCTGTGAAGCTACGAAGGCGGAGAAGGAAACTTTTGAAAACTCAGAAAGATGCAGGGAACAAATGAGTCGATTTCCTCTCCAGTAAACGTTAAATGAGGATTTGCTGCTGCAAATACGACCAGGAATTATGGAAGTGGATTGTACGACAATACGACGAACAGGAAGGGAGCTCGTCATTTCAAGGTGACTAGGTTGAGGATGGTTTGAATCACCACTGCACTGATCGAAGAGCGCAACAGGAAGAGAGGAAGCGGAAAACAGAAAGAAGCATCGTTAGGATAAAAGATAAAAGCAGCAAGGAGAGTATCCGGATGGTAGCACCAGGTTGAAGCAAAAAGGAGATGTAGAAAGAGGAGAATAAGGATCGGGATCAGGTGGCAGGATTAGCAGGTTGAAGCAGATGGAGGCTGTGAAGAAGAAAAACGAGAAGTAGGAGGAGCTCAAGGCGAGGGAGGCGAGGGAGGCGAGGGAGGCGAGGGAGGCGAGGGAGGCGAGGGAGGCGAGGGAGGCGAGGGAGGCGAGGGAGGGAGGAGCTGCAGGTGAGGCATACGGTGTGAGGAGGGGAGGAAGACAGGGGAGGGAGGAGGAGGGGAGGGAGGAGGAGCGGCATGTCAAGTAGCAGCAGCAGTCGTACGACATTGAGCAGGAGGAACACAGGAGAGCCGCTACAGATATCAGTGAGAACGAGCATTTTGGGGTGGGGTGGTTGAGAGGGTCAATCGTGGTATATGGGGGGGTACTTGTGGTACGTACTCGGTGACAACCCCGATGTCAAAGGCATCCTCCCTTGGGTGCGGGCACAGGTAGGGGTAGGGGTAGGGGTAGGGGTAGGGGTACATGTAGGGTAGCGGGAGGGGTGCGAGGGTGAGAGGAGGCGATGGGAAGGACGGGGGTTGTAGGGTGGGTGGTCAGGATACAGAGGACCTGGCGGGGTGAAATGTGGAGACTGTGGGGGTGGGTGGGGGAGATGGAGGGGGTGTGGGGTAGTAAAGAGAGAATGATAGAACCGACGTACAGGGTGGGGTTACACCAGTGAGAGCAAGGGGGGTGGGGTCATAAATGTAAAGGAGATAATAATTATTATATCCCCGTACCACCCCAGATAGATTATGTGATATTATACAATATTTTTAGAATAAAATCAGATTATTTAAACGAGATAACTTATGATTTTAGTTAATAGCCTTGTCTCTTCCTGAACTACTACTGTGAAGAGGCAGAGCGATATGGTAAGCTGAAGGCGAGCATGGCTCGATGTGGTGACATGGCGTGTGAACACACGTGGATCTCTCTCTCTCCCTCTTGAGTTTTCACACATCCAACTCCTCTTCTCGATACGATGCCTGGTTGCAGTGCCATGTTGTGCTCCATGTTCTCTCTCTTTGCTGACACTGGCTCTGATGCTTTTGTTTCCTCGTTGGCACGTATGTTTTCAAGTATTTCTTATTGATTTGAGTTGCATGGGCTTCCTTCAATCTTCTCTTAGAGATGATCATAACATGATGCTGGCAAATGTGAGACAGTAGGTTCGCTGTTCTAGAGTTTTGCAAGAAGGCGATTTGTGCAAATGGACGGAGATGCGCTGCGCTGACTTGGCACTAGATTGCTTTTGTTCCAGGACAGCAGCTTTTCTACTACGGAGCGCGCACTTGGCCCGATGGCGTCCGCAACATGATGTACAAGGAGTACGGAGGCATGCCCAAGGACCTCAAGCCCGAGCACGACTACGACCCCAAGGTATGGGAGCTTGGACGTCGGGGAGGAAGCCCTCGCTCATGGTTTCGTTCGCACACAGGTGTTGGACATGCCGGACTCTGCTCAATACTGGATGCCCGGCTCCCTTGACTCTCCCTATTACGGCTCCACTGGCTTTTAGACAAGAAATAGACAAGATGCACCTCAGGCTCGCAGTCGCGTCTCGTCACTACTTGCTGTGCCCCATGTCAGGCTTGCAGTATGAACAGAGCTCTTCTCCTTGTCTGTGAATGCCCATGCTGACCATACCGGCGTGATGTCCGCGTGAAACGCAACGGTGACGACGTTGTTGGGATTGTATGTTGCAATTGATGGTCAAGTTTTTTGAGCCTTGACAGCGACTGAGCTCGGGTACACAATCTGAAGGAGGAACAGATTGAACTGCTCACCTATACTGCTATACCTGCTCTTCAGCTCCTTTCGTGCAAGTGCTCCCTTCTTGATTGTGAGCGGGGGCGGTTGATGCAGAGTGGTTCAACATTGAGACGACACATTCTCTCATTTTCATCGACACATGACCGGGGAGACACTGATCAAGCGATCGATTCGGCTCGGTGAATCCGAGGAGCTCGTCTCGACTCCTTCAACTCCACATATTCTTAACGTTTACTCGATCTTCTCATTCACAATTATTTTCTTTCAACTCTTCTCCATCTTCTCATTCACAATCATTTTCTTTCAACTTTTCTCCATCTTCTCATTCACAATCATTTTCTTTCAACTCTTCTCCATCTTCTCATTTCATCTTCTCCTGCTCATCTTTCGCTCGTCTTGCTCGAAATCTTTCACACCTACACGCTTGTCATACCATGGCGACTGCAATACACGGTAGGGTGGGGTAGGGTTTTGCAGGGGTAGGGTAGTAGATCAATGGGAAATGGGTAGTAAAGAGAAGAACACCCAATCAGATTTGAGGGGTGGGGTCATAGAGACATTTGTGAGGTGGGTGGTTCCAGGGAGGAGGGGGTAGGGTTCAACGGTGACGAGGAGGGATGCTACGAGGAACGAGAGTCGAAGGGGTGACGGGAGGGGATGAGAGGCGAGGGATAGAGGCGAGGATACAAGGACATGGTTGAAGGGAAGGAGGAAGGACCAGGTCGATGCGCATAGGGAACATCAGCCTAGCTATACATACGGTGATAGAGATTTCGATGGAATATTTTTTGCGCGCAACATTTTGACGGGGCGTTGCAAGCATTTCATGGTAGGCTGGTGGATCACCATCGTATTGTACATGGCTGTGATGAAAGAAAGGATAACATGTCGGAAGACAGGAGAAATAGACTTGTTTGATCCAGAACTTGACAAGGGAGCTTGAGAGGTTCTCCTTGAAATGTGGAGGGGTGACGTAGAAACAGGATTCAAGGAAAGACGGTTCTACAGCGTTCTGACTGGTTATTCCCAGCGCATCCTCCCCCAGGAATCGGCAATCCTTGTCAAGGCTGGTTGTTCAATCGAAGCATCGTGAAGGAGCATGAGCTGCTCGTCCCGCATGCTGAGCAGCTGGTGATCTCTTGCTGGTGACCTCGTGACCGATGCAAAGCCCTCGCGCAAAAGAAGGGCGGGATGTCGGGTTTGCGGGGAGAAGCGCGATCTTGTTTGCGATGGCGACAGTGAGCAAAGCGATAGAGCCCATCTTGATTGACCTGTCGCAGTCGCACTCCAAGAATGCGAGCATGGGGTATGAGTACTCCTTGGCTTCAGCGATGGCCATGGCAGAGCTGATGAAAGCGTTTCTATGCTTTATATCTCTTCTTGCCGTCAGAAAGAAGTGCCTGCAGCTGGCAGAAATTGATCTCAAGGAGTCTCGAGCCTTCGCTGCTCCTGCTGTCATGCTCGCCATTGCAAACCAGACGCTCTTCGTGGGCATCTCATACCTCGGTGCGCTCTTTAATCAGATTGCGAGGAAAGCGGTTTGCATCATGGCTACGGCAATGTTGTCGCAGATGGTGTTGGGGCACTGGTTGTCGAGGAAGCAGAAGGTGAGCTTGGTGCTGCTGACTGTCGGGTTTTGCCTCCTCGTGCCAAACATCGACAACATGGAGAGACGGATCGATCCCCTCGCTCTCCTCTTCAACCCGGGGTTCATCGCGGCTGTGTTTGGAGGATGCTGCACGGCAGCGCAGGGAGTTTACTTTGAACGAGCCTCCAAGTCGCAAGATCAGAGCGTCCTGATCCAGACGATGACTTGCTCCCTCTACGGCTTCGTCGCTAACGGCACTCTCCTCATCCTCAGCAGCACCAACGCCATCTTGATGGGGAGCGAGGAGCATTCGCTCAACCTCTTCAAGGGTTACACGTGGCAGACGCTCATGGCGATCACAAGCATTGCTCTCGCCGACATGGCCATGGCGCTGGTCTTCAAGTTCCTCGATGCCACCAGCTACAACTTCTGCCGCGTCTTCGCCACGTGGCTCCAGGGCTTCATCACCTTCAGCGGCCTCTTCGGAGGAGGAACCTCGCAGGTTACCGGCACTTTCATCTTCGGATCCATCCTTGTGACCGCCGCCAGCATCCTCTACAAGTCCAAGTCGAACCTTCCCTGCGTCCCCGAGCCCAAGATGGAGAGTGAGATGCAGGTGGAGGGCTTGAGGGGAGGGCATCCCCACGTTTGAGGTAGCTAGAAGCCTTGAGAGTCGCTCCTCACTCCCTGACATGCGTCAACAAGTCTCATGTGCTGCTGTCACTGTCTGCCCTCACCGTGGTGATCGAAATGTGCTCACTGATCGCGTCTTCGCTCGCCCTGCCTCGTCTCCCGCATGCGACTGGTTCCGGATCGTTACCCTCACCGATTCTTCTTCCTCCTCGCTCGCCTGCACGATCCGTTAGTGTACTCATGCTGCTCGCCTAGTCACCTTCGTGCTCTTCAAGGAGGCCCGCGAGCTTCGCACAGCTTCCTGCTGCTTCCTACGCTCTTCTCTCCACTTCTTCCTTCCGTCCCCAGCCTTCGGCCTCTCTTGCTCTTTGGCAGACGATGCAGATCCATGAGATCGAGTCGTCCTGTCGTCCTTAAAGGAGCCGCTCTGCCATCATCTCAGACACACGCCAGGGGGAATTTGAGTCACCAAGGAAGGCGCCGCGCTGCGGGGAGTGAGCCTGACATCATGGCTGGTCATCGAGGGGTTGTAGGACGAATTCATCTCGTCCTCTTCCTCTGCTTCTTCTGGCACAGGGGGATGAAAGAAGTTGCTTGGGAGCTTGGATGGCTTGCTAAGGGTCCGGTGGGCAGCCTGCAGTCCAGGAGGCAGACTCTTGGAGAAGCCGCAGATGCAGTGGCCATGCTCAACAAAGACGCTGAGAAGCAGCAGACGTGAGAGGAGAGAGAAGAGAAGTGGAGGGGGGGGGGCTGGGGGTTGACGGCATGTGGAGGAGATACCTGGGGGGACATGTGCAGACTAGCGAGTCGTTGAACGATAGTCTTTCTTGCTGCGGGTAATGTCAAGAGTCGAGTGATTACAAGTTCCCTTCTCTACAACCAGCTCTGTTTCCCTTGCAACCTCCTCCGCTTTCGCTGCTCCCTGGGCTTGAAAGAGCTCGATGTATCTCCTTGCCTTGGAACGGCCGGTCCCCGATAACGCAGGGTCGTCAAAGAGAGATTTCAGCTCAACAAGGTCCTTCATCTGGATTGCTGATTCCAGTCGCTCCTCTAGTGTCATCTCGCCCCCCTCCCTCTCTGATCGGATCCTGATGGCCCGAAGTAGGAACGGGTTCTTTGTCTCGTCTGCGATGTCTTGGATCCCCCACAGGTCGTGGCCTCTGCTCTTGTCGAACGCGAACTCAGCATGCAGCAAGTCCGTTGACGTGTGCTCCCATCGCTCCATCCCCGTGTGAGGATCGATCGGGCGACGTCCCTCCACGTACTTGCCGGCCTTGATGAGCAGCTGCTTCGAGTGTTCCGTCCTCAACCAGTTCACAGCTCGTCGCAGGTCCCCGACCGCATCGCGCAGGTTGTAGGTCTTGTCCAGCACGTAGGTGTAGCACAACTCCGACGGCTCTCCCACAACTTTGCCGAACTTATTCTTGCGCTTAAGCTGAGCGAGGATCCCACCGGTCAGCGGCGTCCCGTTGTGGTTCTTGAACTTGTCGATGTGGTACTTCTCGAGGGGACGAGACTTGTTCGCTCGCTTCTCGTACTCCTGCAGCAGATCCGCTAGCACGAGCGTCACAGAGCCGCACAGCTCATCGCGAACGCCGCGGTCCCAGTCCCACAGCTCAAGCGACAAAGTCTGAGGACGCCTGCGAGGAGGGTCGGGGTCGAAGAAGAGGGAAAACTCTTGCTTCCATTCGGGATACAAGGTGCTCTTCATCACCTTGGTGCGATGAACTTGATCGTTGAGCCTGATCACGATGTAAGGGTCGCAAGAGCCCAGAGCTGACACGTCGCGAAACATGGAGTCACGAATGGGCAAGTGAACAGCATAGTCGATGAAGATGTTGAGCTGATATGCTCCTTTTCCTATGCCCTGATCTTCTCGACGCAAAATTGCTTTCTGAAAATCTTTGAGCTCCTCTTCTTCTGTCTTCACCTCTCTGTGTCTGTCGTCCTTGCTATCCTCATCTTTGATGTCCACCTTGTCTAAAATCGCTTGCGGGCAGATGTTTCTGAAGAGCTTCGCCAGCAGCCGTCTAAACCGGTAAGCGAAGCATGCTGTACAAAGACAACCGCACACTGTAAGGGTTGGCACAACAACCATAAGCAGCGTCTGAGGAGACCAAGACGACGATGCCTCAGCTCCAGAAGCAGGGTTACCACATGTACAGCCGGAGAAAGTGCAGAAGCAAGAGTTGTTTGCGAGCTTCCAGGTGCATCCGGTCGCAGATGTGCATGAAGCCTCGTCTGTGTTGATGTTGCATGGATTCGCTTGCGCAGGAGCATCGAGAGCCTCTGTGCAACGACCGTCAGTCGAGGTTGAGGTCGAGGACTGACGGGGAGACGGTCTTGGAGCTGCATGCGGTCGACCGGCAGGAGTTGAGTCAAACGCCACCAACGATGAAGGTATGGAGAGCTTGCGAGGGATGCTGGTTGTGGAGAGAGGTCGAGGAGGGGGAGGAGGAGCGGCTAGCAGAGCATGGAGCCCCAGCAACAGGAGAAGCGTCTGCATGCTGCTGCCCTCAGCCACCTTCGCTACTCGCCACCATACCGTGCGGCTTGCAGTGAAAACCTTGACAAATGAACATGAGGGGGTAGGAGGGACACATCAAGTAACGGTTATTAACGGTTATATTCTTTGACAAGCCTCCTGTGACAGCCATCACAGGCCGCCAACTCTCCTAGGGTCACTCGCGGCGCTTCAGTCACGAGTCCTTCACCTCCTCCCTCGGAATGGCCGCGTAGCTCGTCGCCTCCCGCACCTCCTGCATCTCCCTGCCCTCATCTCAGTCTTCCCGCCATCATGACACTGCTGATCGCTCACCTCAAGCTCATCACCTTCTGGACCTCGTCCACGGAGGAGATGGTGTAGTAGTCCGGGAACAAGGTGGAAGGATGCCTGCGGACTCCTCTGAAAGCTCAAGTGAGAAAAAAAAGAGAAGGAGAAGGGGAACGAGGAGGAGGAGGAGGAGGAGAGGATAGTCTCTCACCCGTCCGACCCCCAAACCTCCATGCGGAGGCAGAGAGGAGGAAGGGGACGAAAGAAGCCCTCGATGCAGTTGATGGCTGAGCCGCGATCGAAGGGGTTCACAAAGTGATGATGGTCCTCCCGGGGCCCGCTCTCTTCGTCATAAGACGCTTCTGGCTTGTGGAGGTAGGGCAGCCGAAAGGCGTTCTCCATCTCGTTAGTCGTGATGTTGACAAGAATCTGGCGCAGGTGGCAGGCGAACATGAACAAGAAGTAGACGGTGAACAAGCCGCTGAAGCACACGTTGACAAACATGTGAGGAAAATTCCACATGAAGAAAGTCACTGCAAGCCACGTCACAGCAGCGAACATGGCGACACGACAAGAGACCGAAGTAGAAGATGGAGTACAAGGACCTGAGCACGATGAGGATGAGGATGAGGATGAAAGAGGGGCAGGGGTTCACCCGCGCAAGGAGGACCAGTCGAGGTGCTGAAGGTCAGGCTCGAACGAGACGCGGTAGACGCTGAAAAGGTTGAGGATGACGCCTGCCAGAGGTCAAGGACCTCACACGCTCTTCCTCTCCTACCAGCAGAAAAAGCAGAGCCGAGGAAGAGAACGAAGAGCGGATGATTGCGGTAGCTGCGTGAAAATGAGAAGTCGCAAGTGTTTGTCCTGTCCCACCCCACGCAGTTCCCAATCCACGGACAATGATGGTCGAACTTGGCGACACACCTTCCACAGAACCTCGAGGGTGCGGTGAGACGAGAAAGCATCCAAACAAGAGAAGTTTCACACTTGCAGTGCTTGGAACGGAGGGGCTTGCGGATCCTGCAGGTGCTGCAAATCCTGTCGATCTTCTCTCCGTCACAGAGTTGTTGCTGCCAACAAGTGAGAAGGCAAAACAAAAGTCGGAAAGTCGTTTACTCTGATCTCTTCCTGCTCTTCCGGTGAGTTGTCCGTGCTGATGATACCTGACGGCATCGTAAGAAAGAAAGCGCCGTCGGAGTGTGAGGGTGAAAAAGAGAGAACAAGAGCAAGAACAGGAGGATGAGGAGGAAACGTTGGCAGAGGAGGAGGAGGAGGGGGGAGGGGGGCGGAGGGGGGGCTGAGACGGAGGAGGCGGAGGAGTAGGAGGAGGCCTTGCCTGGGTTCAAACGGAGGAGGGTGAGGTAGGAAGAGACTGCGACAGCTGCTGCCAGGAGCCCCACGTAGTGCAAAGAAGTCCAGACGTGAAAGAACCTGAAGGGAGTGAGGGACGCCAAGAGAAGGAGAGAGGGAGCAGACCTGTAGAGATTGCGAAAGTAGACGAGGAAGCAACTAGCAGCTCCCACGAAGAAGATGGTCAGGAGCATCTAGCACATGGTGACCAGGTGCCCCTCACCCCGCACGCCCTCCCACCGGATGTTTGCCCCTTGCTTCCATCACCGCGAGTTGATACTCGAAGCTTCCCTGCTCCAGTCAGCAGAGCGTCTCCTGCTCTCCTGGTACCTTCTCTCCTTCCTTGAGGCCAAACACCAGAGAGGCCAGCGGGTGACGTACGTCTCTCCCTCTCAACCAGCCGATGATCCTCTGTCGTGCCTGCAAGGAGTCACTGGAGACAAACTCAGGCAGCTAAGCAGACTGACAGGCGAGTTGCTTTTCTTGACCAGCTGGACCATGTTGAGCTCCTCCTTGTCGTTCTGCGCAAGGTCAAGCGAAGGCAGGGTACAATATCTCCTACCTGGATATCAACCTGCAACCTCACAGTCAGCCACAAAGTAAGATCGAAACACGAGGCAATAAGTATTGGGGGGAGGGGAAGAGGAGGGAGAGGGGAGAGAAAGACGATGTAGTTACGATGGAATTGTTTTGGAGAAGTAGCAGCACGATGTCCCTTTTCGTCCACTGCTCAAAGTGAAGGTGATAAAGGTTTTACACAGGATCAAGGCAATCACGTGGAAGTTCTGAAGTGCGCGGTGCAAGGGAATCTTGTCGTCGTGATCTTTGAAGTTGACGTTCGCCCCAGCTTTCACTCCTCGTCACTGATCTCTCTCCTTCCTCGCGGCTACCTTTCAGTAGAAGCTCCACCACGAGTCCGCAGCCCTGAAAGCAAGCCCAGTGAAGAGCCTGAGACATGCGTGAATAGAAGCTCTCAAGAACAACTTCTACTTGGTGTCCGTGAATGTCTTCCTGCACAACCTTCAACACATGAGATAGAGAACAAACGTCAAACCGTGTGAACACTTGCTCCTCGCGCCAGGAGCAGTAGACAAGTTTGAACCTGTCAGAGAGTGAAGGAGAGAAGGCAAGAAGAGGAGGAGGCACTTGGTTGTACTGTGCTGCCTTCATGAGAGGCGTGTGTCCTTCGCTGTCCTGGCGAGATTGTCAAGTTCAAAGCAAGGACACTCGGCTCTCCGTCTCACTTGCGACTCAATCTCCGCACCTTTGTCAAGCAAGAACTTAACGACCTGCGGGCACTCAGTCTCACCAGGGACTGTGCAGCACCTACCTGCGTGTGACCACGCAGAGCAGCCCAATGAAGGGGGGAGATGCTCTGCTTGTTTCTTGACTTGGTATCGACTTCAACCCCTACTACAAGTTCAAACTCCCACCGCCCACCAGGAGACTGCAGTCAACCATGCTTCAACAGCATCTCTACAACAGCAAGTTCCCCGTCAAGGGCAGCATAGTGTATGTAGCTGTGTTTCATGAACAGATACAATGGTTAACAATACATACCAAAACCTTTGTGATATACAAATCACCAGAAGCCTAACTGATCAGCTTCGTTGATGTTATTGCCTTCAACAATTGCAGTCTGCCATGGTTTGGGGTTGGGCTTTCACTAGCGCACGGCAGACATTCATTCACCTGCATCCTTGTGAACCAGTTCGCCAGGGAAGTTGATGCTGAAGGAAATTTTAGCTGTTTCATCGAGACATCAAACTATCTGTCTCGTAGCTTCAAACCTATCAACTCAGGGGGTAGTTTTTGAGCTGCTGCTTCCTTTTCATCGACATAATCCGACGGTTTGTCGATCTGTAAGTTGACTGTCAATCACTTCCCTCCTCTCTGTCTCCCTCTGTCCCTCTGTCCCTCCCTCCCTCCCTCCCTCCCTCCCACTCTCTCATCCCCCCCCCGCCCCCCGCCCCTTCCCCAACAATGTCTCTCCCTTCTTTCATCTGCTTGCTTTCAACCTCTTCACAACTTCATCTTGATGCCAATCGTTTTACTTCTCCTCGCCCACTCCTCGACTTGCTGTCCTTCACACCTGTTTCTCGTCGCTCCTGACTTTTCCCGTTCCTGCTCTGCTCACCAAGTTCCTTCACAGCAACTATGCAAACTATTCCTCTCACACTTCTTCCCCGTCCTCGTCCTCAACCTCGTCCTCGTCCTCGTCCTCGTTGACCATATCCTCCTCCTCCTCCTCCTCCTCCTCCTCCTCCTCCTCCTCGTTCGCCTCCTCTTACTTGAATCTTCGTGCTCGGGAGTGCCATCGCCATGACGAGAGGAGGTGAGGACAGCAATCTATCTCCAGCATGAATTTCCTTATTTACATCCACTGTCTTCTAAACTTCTTGAGGCGAACCCGAAAGCCCAATCGTGCAAGAAATGCTGGCCATGGTCACAGTGTTGCTTCATGCCCTGCCATCCCCGCCCACCAGCAGCCTAGCAAGTGTAGAGAGGAATGCGGCCAGAAGCGTCAGAGGCCTCATGGCGAGTCACAGCAGTGGAGAAAGCCATTCAGGTCTGCGAGGACAGCGCCTTCAAGGAAAATGTAGTCGATTTGATGCTGCCAGGCGCTATGGGTTCATCACCTCTGAAACACTTGATCGCGACGTGTTCGTCCATTCGTCAAAGATCTTGCCCAACAATCCAACGATCCTGTCAACAGAAGATGAAGTATCCTTCTTCCTGGCATACGATGATGCAAAAGATAGATTGTATGCCGAGAAGGTCGAATTACTCGGTGATCGAACGATGTTCAAATGTTTCAGCATGTCACAGCCTTTTGCCAGTTTGCTGATGAAGAACCATAAGACGATTGAAAGTCGCAATTCAAACCTTTTCTTTCAATCTAAAGGTTTGTTTGCGTTGCATGTAGGCCGGAAACCATGGAAGGATAGCAAGTACAGGGACGTCCTGATCAGCCAAGGTCTTACAGCAAGTCAGATTTCGGATCTATGTAGCTTGCCAGACGACTTTGCACCAGGTGATATCGTAGGGATAGTCGAACTAGGAGAAACATGGCTGGGAACCTACGAGGAAAGAGGACAACCCAAGATTGAATCTGCGGTTGTCGCCGCCAGAGAGGACATGGGCAAATTTCTTACCCCGATACTTCGCACTTACTGGCTGAAAAGACCTTTGACTGTTCCAGGCAAACCTGGAATATGGGAAGTGAGCATACCCAACCAACTGCTACCTGATGAGATCGAATGATTATCGTTTGTTGAAAATAGACCGTCTGGGAATCGAACCCAGATCTCTCAGTGAGAGACATTCCAACGCAGTCAGATGTGGGTGAAAGTGTACACACCACATCCCGATCAGTAGTTGAGCCTATCACCTATCATATACCGGATCTAGGCAAGGGCTGTCGGCTAACCCTTCGCTTCACCATGTTGCAAGTTACATGGGCAAAGTGCCCATGATTTCGTCCACATCAAATTTGAAGCCAAGAAAGCTGCTCCCAGTTGTGGCCTCGGACTTGGTCGATTGGACTCCATCACAAACATTGCATTGGCGAAATCGTTCTGCATACAACTTTGGTTCGGACGGATTTTCAATCGTGGTCGACTGTTGTCCAGGGAGAGCAGTCGTGTACTGTTCGAAAGAATATGTCGTGGTTATTCCGAAGTTTTCTTCGTTGACACGGAACATCTCTTCGGCTGAGAAACCCTTTGATTCCCCTGAGAAGGTTCCAAATGTGGCAGCATTGTTACGAACAACACCCGCGGCGTCAACTTCGTGGAAATCACCTGCAACCCCCTTGTTCTTTTTCGCCTTCGCATCTGACTTACTGGGAGTGGTGGATCGACGACTCTGAGACTTGGATTCATCTTTCACAAAACGCACTGGTGTCTTGCTGCGTGACAGAGATCGTTTCTGCTGGGCAATCCATGATCTGAGCTGTGCAAGGACGGGAGCGACACTGTAATATTTGCATTTGTTTGAGTCCCGATCTTGCCCAATCTCGTTAAGGGGATGCCATGCAATCTCGGAAATCTCTTGCCTAGTCCTTGTTTCAAAGACAGTTGATTCTGAAATCCCAGAAATCACATATAGCTTCATGTGGTGCTCTCGCAAGCTAGCATGTATAGTGTCTTTCTCGTTGATGAAGGGCAGAATATCAAAACCGATCTCCTCCATTACTTCCCGAGCAGCACAAATCGCATCTTGTTCACTTTTGTTTACCTTGCCCTTGGGCCAACCCCATGTCTTGGAATTCCAACCTCTCACCAGAAGAATTTTTGTACAGTCTTGATTTAGAATACATGCTCCAAACGTGGGAACTGCTCGTTTGTAAACAAGCCATTCGCTGTAGATTGAATCATAATTTGGACTGAATGCTTGAAGGAGCATAGAGTGGCGAAAGAGATGCCCACCAAACTCTTTCAAACTGTAAGCAGGAAGATGTGGATGTTGTTTCCTCCAAAAATCCACATAGTACCAGTGCGCCTTTTCAACTTCAAACATCAAGAGCATGAGCTCTTGGTTAGAATCATCTTCGGAGGGACAATTAATGATGAACCTGGGCAGAAAATAAGACAACATCGCCAAAATCAAGCAAAAATATTAACCTTGTTTCCAGATCTTGAAAAACGGTATGCAACAAGTCGCCTTGGGAGTTCAATTTCACGCTCCTCTGAACTTCGTTGATCATCATCCCCGCGATGCATTGGGATTGAAATTGTTGAAAATTTGTTGGGGCTGGCAGAATGGATCCACTTAATTGCATTGGCATCATAACTTGAGTCATTTCAGAAGAGAACTGATGTTCAAGGATTACTTCACTTCACTAAGATTGGCGTCAAAGAATGTAGTAGACACCACTATCGCATCCAGCTTATCACCACAGTCCAAAAAGTTCTCGCTGATCCAACCTTCTGACCGCCACGCTTGATACCGGTTTGCTCACTATTGATCAATTCAGAAATGGCTTTGTAGAGAATCAAACTTCCGCAAATAATGTTGGTACAGTGACTGCAATATTTTTCACTTCTTTGTCGCTTCTCGAAACCTGATAACAATCACGAGCTTCGGCACAACTTATTCAACAGTCGGTTGAAATTTAGTAAACTTCTTTCTGAAGAGCTTCTTTTCACGATGAGATTTCCACAGACAGGATCAAAAATTCAATAGCTCTCTCTCTCTCACTCACTCACTCACTCTCACACACACAGCAGAGTGAAAACCTACTCGATTGTGTGCAAGCACTTCAAGCAAAGCTTGTGCTCTCCTTCCTATCTCTACGAGATGTTTCAGTTTTGCTCGGTTTGATTCTTTCAACCCCACCCTATCCTACCCTACTGGCACTACCCCCTGGTCACCATGTACCCCTACCCTTCCTACCGTAATCTCAAACAGGACATTCTCCTAAGGTGAAGAGTCCTATCACTCCTGGCTATCTGCTAGCGATTCGTATGGGACTGTCACCACCCCAAGGATATTCATAGGTCATTATACCCACCCTGCCACCGATCGATTTGGTGTCCTTTCCCTACCTACCCTGTTGCTCCCCCTTGAATGAGACAACCCTACCCTCCTTGTCTGGTTTGGGCTACTAGTGCCCCCGACCCTCCTCACAGCTCGATCTCCTACCACAATGTACCCCACCCCCTGTGAAATTGTATCGGCCTCTCGTGGACCCATGACCTACCATCTCACTTACACTACCCTACCCTGCCCCCCGAAAGAACAAATCCTTTGCTGAACTTGATGTCTCGGATGGGTGCTAATATGGGTCTTTTAGAGGGGTGCTAATGTGGTATCTAATGGGGTTGGGTCAAAATCTACTACCCCACCCTATGTCACAAGATAATACCCCACCCTTCTTCGTTGGAGGCAGCGGGTTGAAGGTTACTACGGCAAATCACGTTTTGCCACATGTTAGTACCAGCAAAAAACAATCGAGATAGAAAATCCTACCAAATTATACCAAGCTTATAACAATTGTACCTCAGTGTAATGTATATTGTTCGGCTCTAAAAAGATTTTGATTTAAAAAAAAAAACTTCACGCGGCACGGAGTCGACGTTGTGGGTCAACAGGCTAGTTTCATTTCGACAACATCCCTTGGGTGTCCACCCCTACCTCAAAAATTCCAATTTTTGAGTATCATCCTCGTACATCGAGGTAAACAAAAAGTTGAGGGGTACCACCCATGGCTGCAACTGGGGTCAACAGGCAGTCGGGGTCGCAAAAAGTTTTTAAAAGTGGATTTTAAAACCCTATTCGTTTTAAAACTGAAGTCCGTGTAGTAAATTTGTTTCCTGGAAGCCAGTAACGTTCTTGTAACGTTCTTGGAACGATCGTGTTGCTCTGCAACCAGTCTGCAACTGGTCTGTAACGCCTGGCTGTGGACATAGTGGGGATGAGGATCCACCATCGTGTGAAGAGTCAGGGGGAAATGGTGTCGGGTATGGCTCGCCGAACTGCGATAGGCATGGGGATTGGGATGATGGCTTGTTCGATGATCGCTACGATAGTTTTCATGAAATATCGTACCAGCAACACTTTGATCTCTCAGACGCATGGCGATGGCTCTACTCTCAAGCGAATCATCAAGAGGACTCTCATGCAAGACAGTGAAGTTGACGAGGGGCATCTGTACGCAAATGCACTAAGAAAGGCAGGATTTCGCTTCAATCACGGAGAGGAAGATGCTATAGCAACATCACTGCAACATGGTAAGCATAAGCTTTCGTCTCTGGCGATCAATCCGAAACTGCAACAACAAATCAAAGTTGCCGACGTCATAAATCAATCGCCTTCGATGCTTCACAAGAGTCATTTTGTCGAGGCCCCTGCTCACACAAGCAAGATGAAGACAGTCAGTAAATCACATATGGGTCGTTCAACAGTGGATTTGAGCGACAAAATTCGTCTTGCTGAAGCCATTCTGCATGGCAGACCTCACAAGTCGCAAGAGCACAAAAGCAAGGCAGCAAGCTCTCCCTCAAAGGGTGCCAGCAAGAAGGCAATTCAGGCCACCATGATGGCAGCGCGTGCAAGTGTACAAATGCCTGCACATAAGATGAATCCGCTGTCCATCAAGGAGCGAATGAAAGATCTGCTGAATCGAAAAGCAGAACGAGATCTGAAGAAAATGTGGAGTAATGCCCACACGAGTAAACCCATGGAAGCACACCATACTTCAACACTTCAAGGAAATTTTGCAGAATCGTTTCTGAAGAAGCTGAATGAAAAAGAAGCAAGCATGTTTAAGCAAGAAGAGTCTGCGGCTTTGAGCAAGGAGGAATTGATGACGGCCAAATGGGACACAGCCAAGCATTGGGAAGCAAACCACCCTGTGCAGTTGGATGCAAAAAATTATCAGCCAACTGCTTTGTTGTTTGGTAATCTGAAGGATGGAACGGCGCTCCAAGTGAAGGACGGCCATTCTATGTCACGAATCAAACTTGAAAAATCCATGAGGCAGCAGTTGGATGCAGGTCTACATGATCTCCAGCGGAGTATGAAACCACCCGCCTCTGTAGCGACCGACTCTCGCAAGCAAGCAGACATGGGAACGAATCTGATACAATCAATCGCGGAGGATAACTCTCAAGTGCCGGAGAACAAGCTTGAGCAGAGACTAAAGGAAACAATCACTGGACTTGATCATGACCTTGAAGAAAAGCTTTTTCATGCATCCTTGGCAAAGCATCTCTTCAGGCGTGAAAACTGAAAGGATTTCATAGTCAATACAATTATTATTGGGTGTTGAATAGAAAGCTTTTTTTTCGGTTATCTCCCCAAGAAGCTGATTTCTTTCACTATGCACGAGACAGATTAGTGGAAAACAAGAAGTTCCACGGAATGTCTTTGATTCACTGTCATTCCCATCCCTTTCATTCCTGTTCTAGTTGCAGACCAGAAATCCTCCTTGTCTTGTCGAAATCCTCTGGGCGAAGCTTCTTCCCCAATTGAACACACTCCTCCACATACTGGATTGAGACGAGAGGGATCTTGTACTTGGCTGCTTTCCTGACCTGAAGGGTCGTTAAAAAACGCCTCTTTTTCTGTGCTTACATGTTTTGTCTCTGAAGTCAAGGCGTCGTCATCGCACAGTACAAACTCTACTCGCTTGTGAACCGTCGGGCTCAACTGGCACCCGAGAGTTTCCATCTGCTTGATCGTTTCCTCCCGTCTTTGCCTGAAATTCCTGAAGGTGCTATGAGTGAGCTCGGCGCGGTCACCCCAGTGGTCACCCTGTAATGGCATAAACACTTCCAGCGAGAGCCTTGCTGCTCCTTTCATCTCCTCCAGCCCCATCATCACATGCAGAGACAGCGCATGCTCGCCATATATTCACTGCACAAACAAAAAAGCTTACGCCCTGCTCGACAACATTTTGTGGGGCACCGCATGGCGAAACTTGTCGACAAGCGCGCAGAGCATCTCGTCTTGAGAGAAGAAACCTCGAGAAGCCGCCCGAAATCTGCACGAAGCTGCTGGAGTATGCATTCAAGGGGGCCACAAGGTTGAAGACGGCGACACCGGCAAGCAGCGATCTTCGAGCGCTTCCCAGCATTCTTGTCGCTCCTCCTCCCTCAAATGCGCTCTTCAACCCAGCCTCCCACCAACCTGGGCGGGCTTGAAGTTTGTACCATATCTGCGATAAGTAAAAGGGATGTCCTATAATGTACCTGATCCCGTCTGTCATCCTGTGGTCATGCGGGGGCCAAGGGGTAGTGGAAGGAGGGCGTGAGCAGCGTGAGAGAAGACGAAGTTGAGGGGAAGGAGGATCAGACGCTATGTAGCTTCAGCTTGCATGCTCTGTGACGACTCTCGCCCTCACCTGAGGCCTCTGCCTTGAACGACCCGCCCGACAGTAGGAGATGCCGGAAGAGGTCGATCACTCAGCTCAAACTCAAGACTTTGATGTACAATACTTCATGGCTCACCGCAGCACGATGAAAAAACTGCTGATGTCCATGAGCGTCTTGTTTCTTATCTATGGCACGAGGATCCTGATCGGAGACCTGTGTGGGGGGGACGTGCAGTGGAGGTGTCTGCATGGGCTCTTGTTCTTAAGCTCGTCAGTCATCAGCATCTTAGGAGGAGGGATCTACCATCTTCTAGCGCCATACCGCAGGCTCTCCAGGCTTATCAACAAGGAGATATTTTTCTTCACTCTCATCACCATCCTCTTCGAGCTTGAGGTCGTTAGACGAGTTATCGCGGACATTCGCCGGTCGAGGAGTTTGAATTACATGTCCCCCCATGTCAACATGACCATCGATTACCGCCATGGCATCCCCTGGCACTGGCACTGCGTTGATTCAGATCCTCTTTCCACCATGCAGAATTTCTGCACGGAGTACAGCTGCGAAGATGCAGGCTGCATTTCCAAGTTAACGACCCCAGAGACATTCACAGTCTACGCAGTGCTGGGCTATCTCTTCCCGTATGCTGCGGGAGTGAGCGGACGGACGTGCCTCGTCATCGCTCTGACACAGGTGCTGTGCCTGGCAGCTGCAGGCTTGGTGACCGGCGTCGGTCTGCGCTCGTGGCTGTCTGCGGTCGTTCTTCATCTTACGCTTACCATCTCGAGTGTGTTTGTGTGCGGCTACAAGCGCGAGGCAGCGAGGAGGGAGCACGCGAGGGAGAGAGACGTAGAGACCCTCACCTGCAAGACCTCCGACCTCCTCGCAACCCTCATCCCCAAGTCCTTACACCAGCGACTGAAGGGACAGGAGACAGACACGTTGATCGCTGCCAAGATGGAGTTCTGCATCGTCTTGTTCGTTAGTCTCTCCCCGTCTGCCACAGCCTTCGCCAGCTCCCGTGCCCTGGAGACGTTCAAGCTCATCGACGAGATTTACACGGCCTTCGACAGCATCGTTGACGGCTTCGGCTTCTTCAAGTACCATCACATCAACGACACCTACGTCATCTGCTGCCCCCGCACTTCTCATCCTTTCCACGTCCCAGAGCATCTCGAGCAATACAAAGAGCGATGCGTGAGGGAAGCCGTTCTTATCGCCAAGGCTCTTATCGCCGAGGCCAGCAAGTGCAAGAGTCTTGAAGGCGAGGCCTTGTGGGCAAAGGTGGGTATTGCGTGTGGACCTCTAGCTGGAGCTATCGTGGGGAAGACAAGGCGTTTTTACTGCTTGTTTGGGGATGCGGTCAACACCAGTGCCCGCATGTGCTCACACTCACAGCCCGGCAGCATCCTTTGCACCTCAGAGTTTCACAGCATGCTCACAGTCAGCAGGTCCAGCGATGTGAACGTGGTTGAAAGAGAGGAAATTCACGTCAAAGGGAAAGGAATGATGAAAACTTTCCTCCTCATTCCCAGCACTTGCCAACGAGCTCAGAGCAACGCCAGAGAGATCGGTGCGCAATCTTTAAGCATGCGGCGATTCTCCCAGCCGTACGTCAAGCTCTTGCAGTCTCCTAAGGCGAGCGTAAAAATCGACCCAATCATGGCCTGGCTGGACGGCGAGCATCGCTTTTCCACGGTGTCCTCCAAGTATGACATCTGCTCGTCCAATGTTGTTTTTGCAGAGAGAGACGTTGAGTGCAAGTTTCAGATGAGCAGGTACATCATCTCCACACAGCGATTGTTCTTCGGGAGCCTCTCGTACATGGTGATGACCTTCGTTGTATTTTACAACACGACGCAGCTCACCTTCTTTTCTATTGCATCTCCCGTGGCACATGAGCTCCAAACTCAAGTGCGGATGGCGCAGACAATCATATGCGCTGTCTTCATCGCTCTCTGCCTGTATGGAGGACGCTTTGCCTTGCTTGCTCTACGAATGGGGCGGGCTCGAGTGCAGGGCATTCAGCAGGCTGTCACCTCCTTGAGCAAGTGGCAGCTTTCCTACCTAGCAGCCCATGCCCTTCACCACGTTGTCATGCTACTGTGCGTGCGTTGGACGCGAGCGACGGGCTTGTTCGTTATCTTTGGCCCTATGTTCTCGTGGATCAATTTGCAACAGACCGACATGCCTGTAGCCTGGCATCGCCGCTTCCTCCTCTTCACCTTCCCCGTCCAGCTTGTGATTACTCTCTTGCTCTGGCCTCAAGCCAACAAGGGCATCTTCCTTATTCTCTTTGCCGTCGCCTACTTCAGCCATAGGATCCTCAAGGAGAGCCAATCGACGCAGAGGAGGCAGTGGTGCTCCCTTCAGCGGCATAAGATGGAGTACCGTGCTGTCTACCGCGTCTTGAATGACTTGTTCCCACGGGATGTGATCAGAGAGGCGGCAGACACTGGCGAAGTCTCGTCAACCTACAGGAAGGCCGTTGTCCTCAGACTGGACCTCTGCGACTACACGAGTATAGCAGCGAGGCTGGAGCCCCTGCAAGTGGCGACGCTGATCCATCAAATCTACTCGAAGCTCGACGAAGCTGTTCCTGAGCGACGCATTTTCAAGCTCGACACTATTGGTGACGAGTACATCTGCGCTGGTTGGCTTGAGGAGTCGCAAGAACGGCTGGTCTGCCACATGATGATGGCTCTTGCTGAAACCATGCTCTCCGTCGTCGACGTCGAGAGCCGCAAGGCCGGCCAGCGCATCTCCTGTCGCATTGGCATAGCCGTTGGGTCTTGTGTGGCAGGAACAATGGGAAAGCAACAGCCGCGCTTTCAAGCCATTGGCGAGGCGATGTACCTTGCTCAAAGCTTACAAGCAACAGCTGCGGTGGATAGCATCGCATGCTCGCCCGAGTTCGTGCGAGCTCTGTTGCCTTGTGAGGGGGGAAGGAGTTGGAGGGAAGGCGCGGGCGCTTCGTTAGAGTCTTTACCTTAACATTTACATGCGTTGAACTAATAAGATGCGAGCGAGACTTTCTCGCTCTCCTGCCCAGCAATCCAACACGCCTTAGACGTCGGTGTGCTGTTTCTTGAAAGTTGCGACTCAAGCTCAGCAAACTGTCGGGTGACAACATCAAGATCATGGTCTAGGCTGGAGTTGAGCTCCTCGCGTGTGGCGCTTGCTGGGTTCTCAGGACATTCGCGCTCCTGCAAGTCTGCTCTTCGATGAAGCTCTTCGGCGTACCAGTCGTACTCCTCACGGCTGATGGAAAGCGAGAAGGCGATCCTATAGAGAAACTCAAGCTCGAGGTGATTGAGCTCTTCCACCATGAGACCGCCGATCTCAGCCCAGATCCTGTTGGAAGCGTAGGCGTCGTCGAGAAACTTCGACGCGAGCATGACGGCAACAAGGAACAACCTTTGAAAGTTGTAGACAGTGAGAGCCACCATGTCGTCTCGTTTCTTCAAGCGTTCAAGGTAGATGGCGCCAACCACAAGGCAACATGGGCTGGCGTCACTGTATTTCATGATTCTTTTGACGTAAGAACTCGCAGACAAATGAGGCTTGGGCCCATCAAACGAAGAGAGCTTTGTGGGGCGACACAGACTTTGAGTTGCATTCACTGTTTCTTGCAGCATAACAGCGATGACAGCAACCAATCGTTCTTGGCGTGCAGCATCTGAAGCCATGAATTCTTGCAACTCGACCAAATGTGAGCAAGGTTCTGCATCAGCACCAACCATTTCAACAAAAAATCTTTTCTTTGAGCAATGTGGACCAAGCAGAGAGAAATTGATTTCAATCAGCAGGGAGCATAGAAGAGGAGGAGCTCAGAGCATAGAAGAGGAGGAGCTCAGAGCATAGAAGAGGAGGAGCTCAGAGGAGCGGCTGATCTCTTCCTTGCTTGCCTTGCTGCTTGTTGCCAGAGATGCCGAGGTGCTCGTTTGTTGGAGGTTTTATTCCACCAAGGGTTCTCCAGTTTTCAATTTTCTATTAAATCTTTCAATAACATGGCCTAATGTTTATTATTTAGATTATCATTTTGAAATTTATGAATGCAGATACCCCAAATAGCGAGTAGTCCATTTTCAGACCACAAATCGCCACCCACCTCACGTTCGCCAACACAAAATGTGATGAAAGTAGGGGTCCATAAGCACTGGAGGAGTATTGGGATGTGAGGGTAGGGTTTCGCCTGCAGAATCAAAAAATACCGGTCCATTTCTTTTGTAAAAGATAGGTGGGGGTGATATACGGGGTGGGTACTGTATACATATGTTATTAAAATGGAAACTAATCTTATATCCAGGTTCAAAATAACTCGGAACATTTGAATATCATGTTCAAATAAAAGCGCCTCTTCTTTTCGTTTGACCCTCAGCCCTACCCTACCCCCTTCGTGTGCCTCCTTTTTACTCGGAAACCCCACACTCACACCCCTACTACCCCTGTGGACACTCATAACCCCTTCTAAGAGTGGATAAAAAAGTCTTTCACCACGGGTAGGTAGTCACCTCCACCCCTCCTGCTTAGCCCACCCTACCCCGTCTCGAGGGCCAGAGACTCAGTCGGCCGGGGGAGTCACATGACAAGGGACGGGGCCGTTGCGGCCTCCAATACTTTTCTCAAAGTTAAGTTAAAAATCAGTACGAGGACAATACTTTTAGTACCAGTATTTTCACTTAAAGCTGGGTTGCCTCGCCAAGCCTGTCACGGTCGGGGGGGCCGGGGGGGCCGCAGTCCGGCGGTCCGGGCCCAGTCTGCCCAGGAGGACGAGTGAAAGTTCACGCCCTCTGAGGGTCTACACCCCGCTGTTTACTATACGGCTATCGCTCGCTTCCTCGCTTCAGGCTTGGTACTCTGACCAGCCCATGTCACGGACCCTGCCCCCTCCTCATAGCCTGGACGTTCACTGCTCGAGATCTCTCCGTGCCCAGAAGCATCCTCTGGCGACCTTCTTCGTTGAGGCGCACGACTTCGTTCATAATGCTGGAGCGATCCTCTACCGTCGTGTAGCCGCAGGACACACTCGCTCAAGTCGCAGGATAGGGTCTTGCAGTCTCACAGGCTGACCATCTTCGCTCATTTTCCTGAGCGTGCCACGGTGATCGGACTCCTGAGCCACTCTCCGATGCGAGTCTCGAGCTACTACCCCCTCAAGGCCTTCCCGCACCGCTATGCTCAGATGCTCGACTGCTATCTCCATCAGTGGCATGCCGATCTGCCAGTGTCCGACGGAATGTGATGGATGTCAGCGCGAGCTCGATCCCTCCGTTGCTGCACATCATCTCCAGACCTGCCAACGCCGATCCTCCAAGCTTCCGAAGTTCCCACGGCGCATGACAACCTTACTCGTACGATTCGGTCGATGCTGAACGAAGCTGGTCTTCAGAGCGTCATCGATACAGTGGGGGATCCTCGTTCTCGACGGCAGGTACCCTCCCATCCTCATGGCCGCAAGATGAAGGGCGATATCCACATCCCTGGAATCCGCGATCGAGGGTCCGAGCAGTACGAGGGCTTGATGGCGGACGTGACCGTTGCCTTTCTCAATTGACCTTGGAGCTCTAAAACGTTTCGCGGTGAGGGTGGTAGATTCAAATCCACGCATACCACGCCTCATGTGGGGGCGGGGTGGGTCTTCCGACCGTGTTCCGAATTCAAATCACGAAGAGCCAAGCAGAACTTTTTCAGGGGTAGGGTCTTCTTGAGTACAATTTCTTGGTACCAGTTAGTACAGTCCGAACCATGTGACTTTGGTACTCTTTTGGTACCATTCGGGGTTCTCCCCTATGTATTGTACACATCCGGTACAAGTATAACCCCACTCCCATGAAAAATCTTCAAGCATGCTGGTGAATTCAATTGCTTCATCCCTTGAACCTGGGGCCTGTCCGATCAAATCATATGGGCATACATAAGAAAACTGCAAGCCTGTATGTGGGGTCGGCCTGAACCATCTTGAATTCAAATGAGAGGGGGTGATGGAGGCGGGACTCCTTCGGATCCGAGAACCCCTCCGTTTGAGTCATTTTGGGTGGTGGGGTGGGTATGGAGCACCCTCAACTACCCACCTTTGAACGAGTTTGAAACTCTACAATAGGGGGTGGGGGTAACACCCATTTCTCATTCCCCAAGCCCCCTCTCCCTGGACGAGCAAGAAGGGATGAAATGGTGCCTTCGTGACTCACCAGGATGAACTTTGATATTGAGAGACTTCGAATCCAACCCAACTGAGATAGAAATGAGATGAAGATCTCATATCATACCTGTAAGAGATGATCGAGCTTCTTTCTCAACTCTACAGGTTGGGCCAAGGTTTGAATCATCCATCCTGCAATGGAATATGCACCCTAGGTTCAAACAATCCGCGGGTGTACTTGCAAATATTCTTCGAAGACAAGATGAAATTTTTATGATCAGGTAAGGAATTGATAATCGATACACCATTGAACAGAATCAACTCTGATTGACCCTTTATTCAAATTGCCGTAGGTTGCACGTTGCGCTCAAATGCATGACTGTGATTTGTGAGAAATTTGTATCCAGCTGTACCTTGAGCGACTTTTCTGTCTAGATATGTGTTCTCATGTCATCACTTGCTTTCAATTCTTCTAGTCTTACAGTCAGGATTCATGCACTTCAATTTTCTATGGAGGCAAGTCTTACATGCACTCAACCGTTCAACGATACATGAAGAGACGTTTGCACAGAAGATGACTGTTCCTGCCCGCATAGATGACTGTAGAGAACCGTTGTTGATCATGAATCACTATATCTATGATCATATTTCGATGATTTTTCCGTTTCGCTTCAAATTTTTCCTCTGTCATGATATTTTCACAAGGATTTCGATTGCACAGAAACCTAGTCAGAAATGAAGCAATGTGCAGATGATGCCTTTGCGTATCAATAAATGAGACGTTCATCGGATCAATCCTGTCTTGGTGTCGCAATGCTACCGTGCAACTGTAGTGTTCTTGTCGCATGGCTCTACAGAGGAGTGCCTTGTTCAACAGAGCAAGCACTCGATGATTGCAATCGAGTCGCAAACACTGTGAATCAACAAACAGAATTGCACATTCAGGTTATCATATCTTTATTAGAAGAGTTACAATCAGGGTACAAGCACAACCGACCTCCCTGTAATCCTGAAGACGTTCCATCTTTTGCCTGGCGAGGGTGTATCTGCGTTAACCAAGAAGCATGTGACATGTGGCCACATCTTGAATGCTCTACGGTCAGGAATATCAACATCTTCAAAACGGCTCTCTTGTTTGCTGTGACATCAACTGCTTGGTAGCGGCTCATCCGATGAACAGAATCTGATGCAAGTTCACACCAGTAATATTTACATGATGCATCAGTCAGTGTGATGAAATTGGTGATTTGCAAAATGTTTCATCGTTCCAACACATCCTTAAGAATTGGATGAAGAATCCTTCACGAACCACGGGACTTACTTGTCATCATTCGATTGTACTGAGGATCATCTTTGTTTCAAGCATCGAGCTGCTCCGACCGTGACTGCTAAAATGCGCTGTATCTGTTCATTTAGAACTTTCCGTTGAGCTTTTCCTTCAGTTTTGCATGTTCTTCCATGCAGTGAGATGACCATGTCAATATTTTGCCTAGACCTGATCGACTCCCGAGTCCTGAACTTATCTTTGTTTGTGCCCATTTCATGTCACAACCTTTTCACATCGGGACAGTTCTGCGATGTGTCGAAAACCCCTTCGTATGCAGCCATTGTCTCGAGAGTTTTGTATGCTGGGCGGCTTACTGGTACGTCTACGTACTCCTGGATACCGGTTTGTAATATTGGTTGGGCACTTGCCAAAGTCTTCACCCGTTCATCAATCTCATACAAGTTGCCAAAGGCTGCAAATCATTCCAACCTGCATCAAGAACACGTCATTTGGATCTCTTCCCGTGATAATTTCGATGAAAAAAAGAGATAATGCTCACCTGACTTGTCTTGCTCTGTCAAACGCTGCACATCCTCATATCTGTACGGCTTCGCAGAGTTCACAGTGGCGGGAAACTTTCAACATTGATATTTTTTATTTTGATATTTGATATCGTATTGGCGATGCATCATGATTGAGCTTCGGAGGGCCAGCCACGCCTGTGAAGGCCATAATGGCCATCAAAGCTGACTTGCGATGGGAGCGTGACACACAAAGATTTCAGGCCGCAGGAGCGTGACACACAATGATTTCAGGCCGAACACCTCCTCAATTTTCAAGTTGTTCCATGTAGGTTGGACTTGCTCCAAACTATATGGAACAACTTGAAACTTGGAGGAGCGTGACACACAATGATTTCAGGCCGCAGGAGCGTGACACACAATGATTTCAGGCCGAACACCCCCTCAATTTTCAAGTTGTTCCATGTAGGTTGGACTTGCTCCAAACTATATGGAACAACTTGAAACTTGGAGGAGCGTGACACACAAAGATTTCAGGCCGAACACTTGCTCCAAACTATATGGAACAACTTGAAACTTGGAGGAGCGTGACACACAAAGATTTCAGGCCGCAGGAGCGTGACACACAATGATTTCAGGCCGAACACCCCCTCAATTTTCAAGTTGTTCCATGTAGGTTGGACTTGCTCCAAACTATATGGAACAACTTGAAACTTGGAGGAGCGTGACACACAATGATTTCAGGCCGCAGGAGCGTGACACACAATGATTTCAGGCCGAACACCCCCTCAATTTTCAAGTTGTTCCATGTAGGTTGGACTTGCTCCAAACTATATGGAACAACTTGAAATTTGGACTCCGGGAGCGTGACACACAAACTTCGGATTTCAGGCCGAACACCCCCGGCGATGATCGAATCAACCTCCACCTCCTAACTACTGGCCAGACTCTATTTAACCCAAGATCATGTCCACCGTGGCCGCAAACACTATCTCTCAGTACACCTGAGATCCTTACCCCAACCTTATTCACCTCTGAACGATACACAGCTGTGCAGTACAACACCACTGGGCCACCAACACTTCCTTTATTCACAGCAGTCACTTCCCCTTCAGTCCCTTGCACCGCGGCAACCGTGACTCCAGTGACCAAGCCTAGTACAATGCACAGCGCCCTGGACACTGTGACACGTGTCACTGTGTCCTCCTCACCCCCTTTTCACTGCCAGACCCTCAGGCTCGTCGAAGTTCCTTAATTCCAGACCTATGTCAAAGCCCACTTCCATCAGTGAGTCGCTGAGCTTCGTCTACCGATGAGACGCAATACCCTGAACTTCTCAGTCGCCGTCTCCAAGAACTTATCGGCGGCGAGTTCTTACACCCCCTCAATTTTCAAGTTGTTCCATGTAGCCTAGTAGGTTGGACTTGCTTGCGCGGCAGTGACACACCGTCACCGGTGGCAAAGATTTCAGGCCGAACACCCCCTCAATGTTCCATGTAGGTTGGACTTGCTCCAAACTATATGGAACAACTTGAAACTTGGAGGAGCGTGACACACAAAGATTTCAGGCCGAACACCTCCTCAATTTTCAAGTTGTTCCATGTAGGTTGGACTTGCTTGCGCCGGCCGCTGAGTGACACACAAAGATTTCAGGCCGAACACCCCCTCAATTTTCAAGTTGTTCCACAGTGAAACTTAGTATTTTTTGTGGCCCTGAATCATTTCGGGCGCACTGAGTGTTCCAAGTTCCGACTGAAGCCTGGCATGCCATCAGTTTATGTTAAGTTATGCCGACCTCCGACTGTTCAAGTTGTGTCTGCCACCGTGACTCAGGCTACCGTAGTACCGGGGCCGCCCGGCCCCGGCGCTGGCAAGCAGGCACCGTGCGGCGGTTCCGACAAGGCCGAGTCACTGAGTCAGCTGAGCGCCGGGCTGGCGCGGCCCTCAGCCGCTGAGAGTGCTGTCGGACTGACTCGGGCTCCGCCCGGCCGCCGCCGCCCGGCGGACCCGGGCTCAGTGAGACGGTCACCGTCGGCACTGCTGATTAATGCCGGGATCAGCATGCCAGCCATGCGGCCAGTCCGTCCGATCAGATAGCCCCGCTGAGTTAATTGAACACAGGCTGAAAACTCAAGGTACCGTAGTACGGTCCGACCGCCGCCCGGCCGGGCGAGCCGGACTCTCCGGGACCTCTGAGGCTTCAAGGCTAGTACCGCCGAGCCGGTGAGTCACAACCGTTGAACGGTGAGAGTCAAGTTCCGAGCCAGGCGGCGGCCCCACGCGGCGGCAATGCCCGGCGGTACCGGGCCGTACCCGGTCCGTGTCATCGGAACAGCGGCGGCGTTGCAATGATGCTTGAGTTCCGAAGTTCCATCATTCTAGCATACAGTCGGGAGTCTCTCATGTGCAGTGCTGCCTCAATTCTCAGTGGTTTCGTGTCACAGTGTGCATTAAACTCGGTCTTGAGCAAGAACTGTCTTATACATTATACATTTATTATGCATCGAGACGTGAAATTGAATAACTTCCTCTACGACAGAAGGAATAAGAAGTACTTGCTTGTGGACTTTGGGCTGGCAGAGAAACAAATGCAGTCATCAGGCCGCAGCATCGGCAACATCTTGCCCTGTGAGGTTTCTACGGCCAGCTCTCGCTCCTCGCGGAATCAAAAGGAGCAGGAGAAGCTAGAGATGGCGCAGCAGATGGCGAAGAGGCGGATCATGTTGGGCGTCAGCAAGACGAACGCATCGGTGACAGTGAGGAACTCAGGGGTCAAATTCGAACGTCCAGTCAAACGCGCGGGAACTCGGGGATACCGAGCGCCCGAAGTGCTCATGGGCATGCAGTGCCAGACCACAGCAGTGGACGTGTGGGCTGCTGGGGTAGTACTGCTTACCCTGCTGTGCCGCACGACACAGTTCCAATGGTTCCAGTATAACGACATAGTCACGGCAACGATGGAGATCTACGGGTACGCTCTTTGTGTACCTTGGAAGTGCGCTTGTCTGACTGTCTGAGCAGCTTGCGCATGTACATCAAGAGCATGGATGCTGTGTGGAAGCTCCTCGACGTTAAGGTAAAATTGTTGTCGTCGGCGTTGTTGTATCAAGAGGATGAGGATGAGGGTGATATGGTGGCGGGAGGCCTGAGGTTGCTAACTTGATGTCATTCAGATTCCACCATTGGAACTGCATCTCAGCTATGCCCGCGGTTTCAAGCAAACATGGCGGACCTTGTCAAGCTCCCTGGGCGCGCATGCGGGATGCAAGGACTGGCTGGAGGTGGATGAGAAACATGCGATCTGGGACTTCCTCAACTGCTGCCTCAACATCGATCCCCGCACGAGGATTACAGCACTGGAGGCTCTGAAGCATCCCTTCCTCATTAGTGCTGTCAAGTAAACCGTCTCTACCCGTAGCTTTCTCCTTCCTCTCCTCTCATGTCCTCCTCGCCCTCCTGCCTTCCTCGCTAGTGGTCTTGAGTAAACACGGTCTCTCCTCCGGCATCTCCTCTCGCAGCGATCAGGCATATCAACTAGCCTGGCCTCCCAGGCGTCCATTTCCCTTCCAACCCCTCCCCTCTCCTTCCCCCAGCCTCTCAAACTCCTCACCTCCTCACAAATGACACCGCCATATTACAATAGGTTGGGAGAAGCCTCAAAAAACGCAATCATGGCAAAGCAACAGGAAGTCTCTTGAAATATGTTTCTTATTCAACCGACGAAGCCTTCAGGTAAAGGAAGCTAGGGCGTCAACACAACAAGGAGAATCGAATTTCCTTCATGTCTTCGAAGGTTGCTTCTCTGATCGGTTCCCTTCATGTTTCCCTTCTTCTGGAAGTGAACAACCATCACCTATAGCTGATGAGTGCTTTGGTACGCAAGTGCAAATTTCGATGAGATGCATACCTTACACATTCAACCTACTATAGGTGTGATTCTCAGCCAAGAATTGAGCTGTTTGATCTCAGTACTTGCCTGGCAGTTTCAGGAGTTAGCATTGAGGGGCCATGGTCCTTGACTGCGCTCAGCAGCTGAGCAAACAGTCCCTGAGTACATTGGGAGTAGTGGGATAGGGAAGAGACGGGGCAAGTGTGAGGTCGTTTACAAGTGTTTTAGATTGATACGAGAAGTTTGCACTACCCCCTACCCCTCAACACGGGCTGGAGGCCGTTGGAAAGATTCAAATCATTTGAATACCTACCCCGAGCCTCCTCATGATTATTTAGTCAACTATACACGCCTATTCATATCAAATAGAGGAAGGTTTTGCTCAACATTGCCCTTCTCGTCTTGGATGGCCCGGCAGCCCTGGCAACGAAAAAGGTACATAAATTGACGGAGCCAACATTTTTAGCTCAATTTTCTCTTGCCGCTTGAATTTGACTAAAACTACTATGAGAACCACCCTGGTTAACTGATCCGACAAGGATACGGAACGGCAACGCTATGGCCGACGTTCACTGCTCGAGATCTCTCCGTGCCCAGAAGCATCCTCTGGCGACCTTCTTCGTTGAGGCGCACGACTTCGTTCATAATGCTGGAGCGATCCTCTACCGTCGTGTAGCCGCAGGACACACTCGCTCAAGTCGCAGGATAGGGTCTTGCAGTCTCACAGGCTGACCATCTTCGCTCATTTTCCTGAGCGTGATCGGACCTGAGCCACTCTCCGATGCGAGTCTCGAGCTACTACCCCCTCAAGGCCTTCCCGCACCGCTATGCTCAGATGCTCGACTGCTATCTCCATCAGTGGCATGCCGATCTGCCAGTGTCCGACGGAATGTGATGGATGTCAGCGCGAGCTCGATCCCTCCGTTGCTGCACATCATCTCCAGACCTGCAAACGCCGATCCTCCAAGCTTCCGAAGTTCCCACGGCGCATGACAACCTTACTCGTACGATTCGGTCGATGCTGAACGAAGCTGGTCTTCAGAGCGTCATCGATACAGTGGGGGATCCTCGTTCTCGACGGCAGGTACCCTCCCATCCTCATGGCCGCAAGATGAAGGGCGATATCCACATCCCTGGAATCCGCGATCGAGGGTCCGAGCAGTACGAGGGCTTGATGGCGGACGTGACCGTTGGTCCACCCTTACATTGGTAGCCTCTGCCGGCGGCGACCTGACCAAGTGGGGGGAGGTCAACCTCGACGCCGCCCTCCGAGCCATGTTGCAGCGTCTGCCAAGATTCGCAAACATCGCGCTGCATATGCTATGACTACTCCTCCTCGAGCGTTCATCCCTCTCGGCTGCCGCTCCGGGTATCGCGTCTAAGGGTGACGGAATACAAGTTTGTTAGACTTGTACTAGTCCAAAGTCACGCAGACATCACATCGACCTTAGTTGTAACAAGACAGTTTTTGCTCAAGACCAAGTTTAATGCACACAAAACCAGAATTGAGGAGCACATGAGAGATAGACTGTATGCTACTACTGATGTGAAACCCAAGCATCCAGACATGAGAGGACCTTAGCAAGACGGCTCAGCTAGGAAGGCCTCCTCTACGTCACCAGCAGCAAGCACCCCAGTGGTGTCGAGCTCTCCGGAGGCACCCGACGTCACAGTGAGGGACGGAGACGCCTCGCCAGCTCCGCGCCGATCGTCGGCGCCACTCGAAGGGTGTCCCCCATCGGAGTCGGAGACCTCCGGCGAAGACTCCTCGGGCGACTCGACAAAGTCCGAGGAGGAGCTGTCCTCTGGCTCGAGAAGTGCTTGCGCCCGCAAGGGCGTCATTTGTTTTGCTTGAGGCACTTTTTACCTTCTGCCAGTAAATCCTATACCGCCTGCGCCTCGCACCAGACAAGAGCGCTTCCAGCGTCAGCTGCATGGTGAAGGAGCATGCAGGAGGAATAAAATCCCTTAGACGCGATACCCGGAGGCAGCCGACTGACCACTGTCAGTCGAGACGTCCGCTGCCGCCACAAAGCGGGCGGCCGCGGACGGAGAAAGGGCAGCCGCCGACAAGGAGCCGGCGCTGCCCGGGGGTCCGCCTGGGGCAGCGGACGGAGGGAGGCTGGACACATGAACACGGTACCGCTCGAGGTAGTCCTCCTCGCTAGCCTCCGAGTCAGCGGTAGCCGAGTCAGCGGTAGCCGCCCGTGACGGCGGCGACGCCGCGGCAATGCCCAAGGACCGGCGTGACCCGACCGATGCCGGGGAGGAAGCAGGCGAGCTCGGACCAGCAGCAAGCACCCCAGTGGTGTCGAGCTCTCCGGAGGCACCCGACGTCACAGTGAGGGACGGAGACGCCTCGCCAGCTCCGCGCCGATCGTCGGCGCCACTCGAAGGGTGTCCCCCATCGGAGTCGGAGACCTCCGGCGAAGACTCCTCGGGCGACTCGACAAAGTCCGAGGAGGAGCTGTCCTCTGGCTCGAGAAGTGCTTGCGCCCGCAAGGGCGTCATGCGCCTCGCACCAGACAAGAGCGCCTCCAGCGTCAGCTGCATGGTGAGGCGCTGATAGGTGGCGGCGCGTTTGCGAGCCAAGACCTCAGCAGCAGGGCCGTCATCAGGCACGAAGGGCCGACCAAACGCCGCATCCTCAAGAGGCATTGAGCGCTGAGCAATGATGTCCGCGAGATACCAGATGAAGCGGAGGGTGTCAGGATGCAGGGTACCGTCCGTCGAGATGGCAAGAGGGATGAACGCTCGAGGAGGAGTAGTCATGGCATATGCAGCGCGATGTTTGCGAATCTTCTCAGACGCTGCAACATGGAGGGCGTCGAGGTTGACCTCCCCCCACTTGGTCAGGTCGGCAGAGCTACCAATGTAAGGGTGGACCAACGTCACGTCCGCCATCTAGTCACGTCACGTCCGCCACCAATGTAAGGGTGGACCAACGTCACGTCCGCCATCAAGTACGATTACAGCGGACGTCTCGACTGACAGTGGTCAGTCGGCTGCCTCCGGGTATCGCGTCTAAGGGATTTTATTCCTCCTGCATGCTCCTGCTGGGCTGGCGATGCCGCGTCTGGGTGCCAGCAGTGCTGGTTCTTTTCGGGCTTGTGTTTTGTGTGTGTTTGTGCAGCTTCTCGCTGTGGACTGTGTGCCTGCCGGTTCAGCTTGTTCCTGCTTTGTTTTGCTTGAGGCACTTTTTATCTTCTGCCAGTAAATCCAAATCCTTCTTCATAGCGGACGTAGCTGCAACGGCATCCTCGAGTGGACCGACAAGCACGACGTTGTCAGCATAGGCCAAGACTCGAACAGAGGGAAAAAGCTCTGCGATATGGAGGAGCAGGGGGTGGATACTGTGGCAGAAAAATACGCTGGAGGGGACATCGCCCTGACAGACGCCCGAGGTACACTGAACGGAGGCTGACTGACTTTTGTGAAAGAGTCGAAGGTCAGCAGAGTCTCCATAGTAGCTGGAGAGGTAGGAGGCGAACAAACGGAGATGCTCGCAAGAGGGCAAGCGAGCGCCTTCAGTGATGCTCCCATCAAAGTAGTCGCGACTCGCACGTCCCTCGATTGCATCGAAGAGAGCCTGGCGGTCGAGGGAGTTGAAGGCGTTCTTTGCATCCAAACTCACCAGCACTGTGGGGTTGGCAACATCCTCATCATCACCGCGAGCGTGAAGGGGCAGGAGCGCTGACGCGGTTTGCGAGAACTTCAGCCAGCCGTCTCGATCGAGTCCGAACTGAATCGCTCGAGGGTGAGACGAGAGGAAGTGCTGGTCAAGAAATGAGCGAATCGCTGCCAAAGCAAGCTTCGTCGCAAGTCGACGGTGTGCGGCAGAACCGATGACAATTGGCCGGAGACCAGGTTTATCAGCTCCCTTGGAGAGGGGAATAAATCTGCATCCTCGACGAATGGCTGACAGGGCAGGAATAAGAAGATCCGGCATTTGGCCAAGAAGGACCCCTTGGAGGATATGTTTGATGGGGGAAACCCTTCGAGTGGCCCCGACGATCGGCGCGGAGCTGGCGAGGCGTCTCCGTCCCTCACTGTGACGTCGGGTGCCTCCGGAGAGCTCGACACCACTGGGGTGCTTGCTGCTGGTCCGAGCTCGCCTGCTTCCTCCCCGGCATCGGTCGGGTCACGCCGGTCCTTGGGCATTGCCGCGGCGTCGCCGCCGTCACGGGCGGCTACCACTGACTCGGCTACCGCTGACTCGGAGGCTAGCGAGGAGGACTACCTCGAGCGGTACCGTGTTCCTGTGTCCAGCCTCCCTCCGTCCGCTGCCCCAGGCGGACACCCGGGCAGCGCCGGCTCCTTGTCGGCGGCTGCCCTTTCTCCGTCCGCGGCCGCCCGCTTTGTGGCGGCAGCGGACGTCTCGACTGACAGTGGTCAGTCGGCTGCCTCCGGGTATCGCGTCTAAGGGATTTTATTCCTCCTGCATGCTCCTGCTGCTTGTTGCTTGATTGCTTGACCCTTAGGCTGCTTGTCTGCGCGGCTTCGCGCTTGGGCTGGCGATGCCGCGTCTGGGTGGCAGTGCTGGTTCTTTTCGGGCTTGTGTTTTGTGTGTGTTTGTGCAGCTTCTCGCTGTGGACTGTGTGCCTGCCGGTTCAGCTTGTTCCTGCTTTGTTTTGCTTGAGGCACTTTTTATCTTCTGCCAGTAAATCCTATATGATATGAGGATGGGAGGGTACCTGCCGTCGAGAACGAGGATCCCCCATTGTATCGATGACGCTCTGAAGACCAGCTTCGTTCAGCATCGACCGAATCGTACGAGTAAGGTTGTCATGCGCCGTGGGAAGCTTGGAGGATCGGCGTTTGCAGGTCTGGAGATGATGTGCAGCAACGGAGGGGTCGAGCTCGCGCTGACATCCATCACATTTCGTCGGACACTGGCAGATCGGCATGCCATGGAGATAGCAGTCGAGCATCTGAGCATAGCGGTGCGGGAAGGCCTTGAGGGGGTAGTAGCTCGAGACTCGCATCGGAGAGTGGCTCAGGTCTCGCTCAGGAAAATGAGCGAAGATGGTAGACTGCAAGACCCTATCCTGCGACTTGAGCGAGTGTGTCCTGCGGCTGTGCAAGGTGAGGATATCACGCTGCTGATCGGTCAGCGCAGCGCGAGCATGCACATGGCGAGGGAAGACGCGCATGACAAGAGGAGTCACATTTCGCTGCGCAGGGGGAGGAATGAAGTGCTCATGAGACGAGTCGACGAGAGCGCGCAAACCAGGGATGTGTACCACAGATGCCGGGGGGCGTCCTGCGTCATCAGGCACAGCAGCCGGGGCAGGTGGGATCGCCGCGCCATCTGCAGCCGGTGCAGGAGCCTTGACACGACGGTAGAGGATCGCTCCAGCATTATGAACGAAGTCGTGCGCCTCAACGAAGAAGGGGGTATAGGATTTACTGGCAGAAGATAAAAAGTGCCTCAAGCAAAACAAAGCAGGAACAAGCTGAACCGGCAGATACACAGTCCACAGCGAGAAGCTGCACAATCACACACAAAACACAAGCCCGAAAAGAACCAGCACTGCTGGCACCCAGACGCGGCAGCGCCAGCCCAAGCGCGAAGCCGAAGAAGGTCGCCAGAGGATGCTTCTGGGCACGGAGAGATCTCGAGCAGTGAACGTCCAGGCTATGAGGAGAGGGCAGGGTCCGTGACATGGGCTGGTCAGAGTACCAAGCCTGAAGCGAGGAAGCGAGCGATAGCCGTATAGTAAACAGCGGGGTGTAGACCCTCAGAGGGCGTGAACTCGTCCCCTCCTCGACTATGCGGAAGCTCCCGCTTGAACCTCGCAAACTCTAGCAGGTCGGGATGCGCGGCAAGGTACTGCGAGGAAGGCCAGCGGTGGTATTTCTCAAGCGCCAGGTGGACAGAGAGGTCAAAGCGACGAATCTGTGATTGGACCCGCGGGAGAAACGGAGAAGACCCCTGGAGGAAGAAGCGCAGCTTCTGGAGATGGCTCGCCCTCACCAGCGTCTTGAACATGAAGCCATGCTGGACGAGCCCGAGCTTCGAGAGCTCTTCGTTGAGGGTAGAAACCTTCGCTCGGAGCTGACTAGCATGAAATCCATCCGTGCCGATAGGCAGGCCGCCAAGTGTAATCCCGCCAGTGACGACCTCGAAGTGAAGAAGTTGAGTCTTGAGACGGCGCTTAAGGCTCTTCTTCAGCTACAATGCCATCCAGCCCACCCAGTAGAGCTTCAAAGCTGCAGGATGACTAGAAAGGGGTGACAGGTGTTGCCAAATCCTCCACCCTTGGTCCGATGATCGGTCCCCGCAAAGGAGCTGTAGCGCTTGATCGCCTGGATCAGGCTAGTGGTGTCGAGGATGTCAGTCAAATCCGCCTGCAGTACTGCAAGCGCTTGCTGGGTGAGATGATCCGCGGAAGCACTTCCAAAGGCAGGCGACGCACCATCAGGGAACTTCTCTTGTGCTTCAGCAAGAAGATCAGCGAAAGGTTCAGCCCTGTAGATGCCGGAGCTCAGTAGTGTCCGTACCGCCCGATGAAGGTCACCCGCAGTGAACTGATGAATCGCCAACTGTCTTTGGCGCTCGCTCGCAGAGGTGAGGGACAGCGTAGGTCGCGGCGGAGGAGCAGGCTCAGACTCCTGAGACGATTGGCCGGACTGCCGCTGCTCCCTCGGCCCGCGCGGTTGTGGTCGCTGCTGTGGTGGTTGCTGCTGCTGCTGTTGCTGCTGCTGCTGACGCGGGTGCTGCAGCTGCGGCTGCTGCTGCTGCGGGTGCTGCTGGTGGCGGAGGACAGCTCCTCCTCGGACTTTGTCGAGTCGCCCGAGGAGGAGTCTTCGCCGGAGGTCTCCGACTCCGATGGGGGAAACATCCAGAGTGGCGCCGACGATCGGCGCGGAGCTGGCGAGGCGTCTCCGTCCCTCACTGTGACTTCGGGTGCCTCCGGAGAGCTCGATCCTCCCCGGCATCGGTCGGGAGCGGCGGGTCACGCCGGTCCTTGGGCATTCACAAAACACAAGCCCGAAAAGAACCAGCAATTTGCTTGAGGCACTTTTTACCTTCTGCCAGTAAATCGGACTCCCTCTAAAGCAAAAGAAAGCATGGACGGATTTACTGGCAGAAGGTACAGGAACACGCTAAACCTGCTAAGTTGCAGGAACAAGCTAAACCTGCATGCTTCGATGCACACAGCCCCCCCCCCCCTCCCGCCGTCGGCGGCTGCTCTTTCTTCGTCCGCGACCGTGATTCCGTAATGCCGCCAGCTTTGCGGCGGCGGGGGACGTCTCGACTGACAGTGGTCAGTCGGATGCCTCCGGGGCACCTAGTATCGCGTCTAAGGGAGTTTCATCTCGGACGCCCCCCTGCCAGTAAACGGTCTGCTTTTGGTCTTGTTTTTTGCACACAGCAACAAAAGCAGGTTGGCAGAGCTACCGGGTAACGAAGTCACGTGTTTACTCGCATAAAAAGTAAAAAGTGCCTCAAGCAAAACAAAGCAGGAACAAGCTAAACCTGCATGCACACAGCGCACAGCGAGAAGCTGCATAAACTGTGACACACACCGTAAGCTACCAGCAGTGCTGGTTACTCTTGGGCCGTCTCAGAGTTTTACTCGCAGAAGGTAAAAAGTTGTTCTTGTTTGGTTGTGTGTGTTTGTGCAGCTTCTCGCTGTGGCGCTGTGTGCATGCAGCTGCTTTCTTTTGCTTGTTTTGATAGAGTTTTACTCGCATAAAAGGTAAAAAGTGCCTCAAGCAGAACGGGGATTTACTGGCAGAATGTAAAATGTGCCTCAAGCAAAACAAAGCAGGAACAAGCTAAACCTGCTTGCACACAGCGCACAGCGAGAAGCTGCACAAACACACACAAAACACAAGCCCGAAAAGAACCAGCACTGCTGGCAACCGTAAATCTTACGCCGGGCCCTCCTACCAATATAGGCACTCTGAGCATAAGGTAAAAAGTGCCTCAAGCAGAAGAAAGCAGCAACAAGCAAAACATCAGACCTTTTTTCAGTTAACTCAACACTGCAGCAACAAACGCGGGGCAAATACACGAAACAGTACACAAGACCGAAAGTAACCAGCACTGCTGGAAGCCACGTAGACAAGCAGAGAGGGGCAAGCAACGAGCGCCGGGATACCGGCACAGCACTGAGGGGACGTGAACGACCTCATGACGGAGAAAGGGCAGCCGCCGACAAGAAAGTAGAGTTTTACTCGCATAAGGTAAAAAGTGCCTACAAGGACTGCGGCCGGCGCTGAGTCCGAGACCTCCGGCGACTCCGGGACTCCGGAGTCGGAGGAGGTGTCCTCAGTGGCCGCTCGAGGATCCTCGGAGCCGCTCAGCAGCAGGTCTGGCATCCGACATCATGGCAGGACTCCGCCGCCGGGAATCGGAAGTGCCGACCAAACATGGCAGGGCTCCGCCGCCGGGGAATCGGAAGTGCCGACCAAACATGGCAGGGCTCCGCCGGGGAATCGGCGGAAGTGCCAACCAAACAGCCCACATCCTCGAGGGCCTCGACGGCGCCGCTGAGCGATGATGTCTGCCACTGTACAAGCCTGATGAAGGGGAGGGTGTCAGGATGCAGAGTACCGTCGGTGGAGCGCCGCTGCAGGAAGCTTAGAGGATCTGCGTGGGCTGGCGGCAGTGCAGCCGGTGACTCGCACACTGAGGTAGAAAGTGCCTCAAGCAGAAGAAACTTCCGTACTATTCACGCACTGCACACAACACTGGCACTGCATGATAGCCGGGGCTGGTCACCAGAGTACACTGGCAGCTGACCCTGATCACACGGTGCCTCCGTTTCATCTGGTCATGCCGGGCCCGTCACGATTCACAGCCTCGGCCACTGAGAAGTCACAGGGCGCCAGCCCACTGACTCTCCGAGCCTCGGAGACGGTTCGGAGTCCGGCGATCTTGATTTTTGATTTTTTTTATGAATCCATACGAAACCTTCACACCGACCAGGGTGTCATAGGAAGGTCCTAGGAGACTCAAAACCATGCATCCGACGGGGCGAGTGGGAGGAGGGGGGAGAGGAAGGATGGGGAGATGGGGAGAGGAAGGGAGGAAAGGGGGGGAAGAGGGAGTGAGGAGGAGAGGGAGGGAAGAGAACGGAGGAATGAAGGGAGATGGAGAGGGAACAGAGAGGGAGGAGAGGGAGGGAAGGGGAAGGAGGATCTCTCTTGACCACGGGGGATAGGAGGGACAGAGCCGAGGAAACCAAGATAAAGGAGGGGAGAGAAGTGAGAGAAGGAAGAGGGGGGGGGGGGACGATCTGAAGGAACTGTGTAGAAGAAAGGTCGGGTGAGGAGTTGAGCGGAAGGGGAAGGGAGGCAGACGAGGGGTTTGAGGAGAGGAGGATGGGTATTGAAGATAGAGGAGGGAGAAAGGGAGGCTGACCTGTTTGTGCAGGATGAGTTGGATCTGATCGTGTGAGAATGGCGTCTGTTGATGCTGCTGGAGGGTATGGAGTGACTGAAGGAAGCTTCTTCTCGCTGCGAAAGGAAGCGAAGGAGCTCGAAAAGGAGGTGGCTCAGCTCTTGACCTTGTCTCCCGACTGCTCGAATGCGCATGTCAGTTTCGAACAGACGAGTATTGCACCAGAAGTAGCAGCAGAAGAAGCACCAGAAGAAGCAGCAGAAGAAGCAGCAGAAGAAGCATCAGATTGGAAGGTTTGCGAGGAAACAAGCAGAGAGAGAGAGGTCACTTGTGAACGTGATGCCCCTTTCCACTTCTTCGGTAACGATGGTGGGATCTGTTCCACCACCTTGGACGACGACGCGATCGGATCAGCGCGAGGCAGCCAGCATCTCAGAGTTAACTTCCAACCCCTCTCAGTCGAGCAGCTCAAGGTAAGCATGTCCACGTGCTCCACTCTGCTAATCCTCCGGTGCAGTCGCATCCCCCTGATGACTCGGCCACCAACTCGCCTCGAAGTCCTCGAGCAAATCGGCAGTGCTTGACCCCGGAGGGATGGATCAAGGTGAGGAGGAGGTGGAGAATGGGGACCGATGACGTCCAATAGGCTCTCGACGCAGGATGCTGGAGTGCTCAATGTCTTCCTTTTGCTTCCCAGACGTCTCCTCTCGTCTCCCAGCAAGAGCTCTTGACCTCCTCGAGCTCCAGCGCTGAGCCAAGTCCGAGAAGGATACAAGCACCTCGCCCCTACATCGGGCGACAGGCAAACTCACATAGGCTGAAGGAGGAAGGGAGGGAAGGTAAGGACAAAGCAAGAGAAGATAAGGGCGAGCAAGAGCAGGCGAAGGAAGTGCCGCATGAATCTGCTGGTGCGACTATTCGCCTCTTGTCACTCATCGTCACGCTCCTCAGGCATCTTCGCGTCTGCCAAGAAGTTCTTGATGATGAGCGCGGTCGACGGGCAGCAGCGGCAAGAGGCACTGGAGCTGCTTGAGAGGTCTCACAGAAGGAGGAAGTAGCGACGTGACGTCCTGGCAGCTTCAGCGGGGCTCTAGATCTCGGAGAGGGATGGGGGTCAGATGCTCTCAGAAACTTCGGGATCGGCCAAGCCTCGGCTGCCGCTGGGGGCGCAATTGAGCTGAGAAGAGCCCGCGAGTCCCTGACAGCCATCGACTACTCGTGGAATCAGCCAGGCAGCTGCCCAAGTCGCCCCAACACGAGAGGAGGATTGACCCTGGAAGCCCGCGAGAAGAAGAAGGTTAGCTTTCTTCCTTCTGCTCTCCTTCCTCTTCCCCCCTGCCCATCTTTCATTCACCTCCCTACCTCCTCTCCCTTCCTCCTCTCCCTTCCTCCTCTCCCTTCCTCCTCGCTTTTCCTATCCTCCTCGCTTCTTCTATCCTCCTCACACTGTTCGCTGAGAGCACACCCCAGCAAGAAGCTGCTCAGAAACTATTGTCGCGCGAAATGTCTTTCTGTACCTTCCGCCCAGAAATCAACGAGAAGTGAATTGAGCTGTTTCCTACGACCTTCTGATCTTGTTTGCTTCAGGTCAAAACGGCTCGCAAAGGAGAAGGTGAGGAGGGAGGAGGCAGGTGCAGTACTTGAGATGAATGAGCTTCGTTCGCTGTACTCGTCCTCTTCCTCCCTCCCTCGACCAGTCGCCGCAGTGCTTGCAACTCCTAAGCCATCGACCAGCGCCAAGAGGCTTGAGGGCTCGAGCAGCAGCCCAGCTATCTTGGCGAGAAGCAGAAGAATAGCTGAACAGATGGAGCGAGAGGGAAGGAGGCGAGGAAACGTTGAGGTGACAAGACGAGCCTCTAGCTGAAGCTCAACTCACCGGCTGACTTTTGTGTTTGCAGGACAGGCTTATGGACGCAGGGAAGGTGAGGAGGAGGAGGAGGAGAGGAAGCCTGGGGTATGACGTCTGTGTTGCTCAGCAGCGAAGTGACAAGATCGAGAAGTTGGCAAGAGCGCAGCAGGATCGAAACGAGACAAGTGAGACGAGGAAGGGAGAGTCAAGGAAAGGGAGGAATAACCAACTGCGTGAGCAGGGGAGCGCAAGAGTGCGAGGAAAGAAAAGACAAACTCCGCACGCTTGTATGAAACCGCCAAATTAAGGGAGGAAAGGATCCAAGCCCTCCAGCGCGAAGTGACCCTCAAGTTGCTTGTTTTCTCCAACTTGCTAGTCACTTCCTCCCTCCATAGGCTTGGCTTCAGGAAGGAAAAGAACTGGAGGCTCGACGACCTTCCTCCTCTCCCTCCGCTTCTTCTACTCGAAGAAGACTCCGGTCAGTGGGATCGTTGGGGCCTCACGCAGCCTCCGCCTCCTCCTCTCCTCCGCTCGATCCGCTCAACGTGGAAGCGTCAGAGACAAAAAACGACAAGTTATTAGCAGCCGGAGACCCCAAGGGACCGCAGGACTGCTCGACCCCTTTAGACACGTCGGAGACCTCGAGCCCTGCGCGTGAGCTGCTGAGCGTCATGAACAGGTCCTACGACAGCGAGCTCGAGAAAACCTATTCGTCGTTGAGAGAGGTGAGGGGGAGGAAGAGGAGGGATAGGGATGTCATGAAAGTAGAGGGACCATGGAAGTGGCCAGCAGGAATAGGATGAGGAGGGAAGAAGAAGTTCTTGACTTTGAGAAAGGCAAGAGACATCACGAGCAGGATTTGCAGTCCAAGCAACAAGGAAGCGATGAGGTGACGGAGAGCATAAGAATGTCGGACAAGTGAGTTGGTGATGGGGAGCAGGAGGAGCAACCGACGAGAGGAGGACCTCATCGCTCTCAACCTCCCTTCTCGTCGCTTCGCTCACGGCAATTCGAGCGTCAGCAGCCCCGACCGTCACGTCGAATCGCAGCAGCCAAGTCGCTGCTCCCCTCCCATGTGATGAGTCGCTGAGAGGAGCGCGAGCATAGCTAGCTCACCTCGTGCATCAGGTTGCAACAAGCCTCGTTGAAGACAGGAACACCATGCTCACCAGGTTGGCATCCTCCTCTCCTCCCGTCCCTCTTTCCTCCACCCCTCCTTTACCATCACCACCTTTCCTCTTTGTTCCTTTGTTGCTGAGATTATTCTTGCGGAAGAAGTGGACTTGTACGAGGAGGAGGCGGTTGCGAGAGGGAGGATAGAGAAGGAAGGGCTGGAGCGACCCGGAGGCATCGGCATTCAGCTAACGCGAACAAGCGATGGGACTTTTGTCATTGAGAGTCTCCCAGCTGGAGTAGCAGCTCAGTCGGGCAAGGTGAGGAGAGAGAAAGACGTCAGCACTAGCTAGACCTCCATGAAGCTCCTCAGCTGAGACAGTGGAAGGTGCTGCTGGGCGACGAGCTGACGGCCGTGGACGGGAATCGCATCATAGGTGAGGAGGGGAGGACGGAAAGATTTCAACTCAATGCCTGCGAAAAGGTCGCGACATGCAGTTTGCAGCTTCACTGATCAAGGTGAATGAGGAGGGGGAGCGGGAGGAACTTACAGGGACGAAGGGACGTGCGGGGCATGTGGTCAAGCTCTCACTAACGAGGAGGATCAAAGGAGGTGTGTAGGTCTCGTCCATTGTGCCTCCTTACTGCTGGCAGCGACTGGCCGTGAGAAACGCGTGAAGCTCCTCGTCCCGCTTGTTCGCGCACCTCTGGTGGATCAAGAGGCTCCTTCCTCTTCCCCCACCAGTAGCCAAGAACTCAGAGTCCCTCGGCTCAGCGTCGAGCAGACGCAGGTGGAGCAGGAAGAGCCTGTGCGGATCAAGTTCAAGTCCCCTCGCAATCATGAGCCCTTCCTGCTCCCTGCGCCTCGCCACGATCCGCTTGCTCGCTCTCTGACTGTCGAGCATGGAGAGCGGTGATCCTTGTCCCTCTTGTCCTTGCTTGACGTCGTCCAGGTTCTCGTCACCAGACAAGTTGGCTGCCTTGGAGTTACTGAGGAAGGTGAGGAGCGGAGGAGCTAAGGACAAGTGTGAAATGTTGGCAGAAGGGACCGGGAGGAGCAGCTGCTTACGTGGGGCTCCAGCACGAGGACGTTGAAGGCTTGAGGGAGATGCGAGAGCAGTTCTCCTCTTCCCTTTCCTCCTCCATCCCTGCAGCTCGACGTGGGCAGATGAGCGAAGAGATTGAGTACCAAGTCTGATTGGACGAGGACGAGGCAGGAGATTGGAGTCGTTCTCAAGGGCGAGAGAGGCACATGGCACATAACAACACCAAGAGGATAACAGAAGCTCGTCATCCCAACACAACACCCGCCGCTCTTCTTCCATTCAATCTTCACCAGTCAGGTCGATCACTTCCTTCAATGGTTCTGCCCGGCCTCGTTTGCTCGTCGCCCCCCCATCCTCTTCCTCCTCTCCTCGGGTCCGGCACGTCTGATCATCTTCTGCTCGCCGAGCTGCTGCTCGCCCTGCCAGCTCTCGCACATGCATTCCGCAGTTATCGCTTCCTCCCAGTCGCCCTGACCCCATCAGATCTCGCTGCCTCTTCCTCTTGAGTGCTGCTGTCAGCATCGCCTCTCGCATGTTCCGTTGCTCCTGGCGTCCTCCGCACCGCCTCCCCTCACACTCGAATGGCCCCACCCCGACGATGCCTCGCGCCATGAGGCTTTCTGTCTCCTCCTCTAGCTGCTGCAGGAGCACATAGAAGCGCTGATTGTGTGGGCCCACTTCGTTGTGAACCAGCTCATGCAGGAGCGTACCGAGGACATCGTGGTACTCAAGGAAGCGGCCATTGTCGCCTGAACCTCGCAGGCGGATGGAAATAGTCTCTCCTCGATTCTCATTCAGCCCCAGAAGCTTCCTGCTCGCAGCCTCAGCTTCACCAGCGAGCATCGCAAGAGAAAGCACCTGTCTCGAGGGAGAAATTCTCGCAGTGTTCCCACCGACCAGTTTCGTTTCACCATGATCGGTTCTACTTGCTTGGCAGCCTTCACAAGCATCGACCTGGCAGTGTCCTTGTCGCATTTGTCTAAGACAACAATTTGACGAAAACATGACAACTCCTTTCTTTCGGTAGATGCTTTCATCATAATGTCTATAATATCTGTCTAGATCTGATTTCTAACGTTTTCTGACATCGCCTACCTGCCTCCCCGGCCCTTCTCTCTCCTGTCCTGTCCTGTCCTGTCCTGTCCTGTCCTGTCCTGTCCTGTCCTGTCCTGTCCTGTCCTGTCCTCTCCCCCGTGTCTCCAGCTCGCATTTCTGTCCCTGTAGAACTTTTTGAAAGATTGTCCTTGCTATCTAGATGGCCCGGCTCCACCATGGCTTCCTAATATTAGGGTGGTGGCAGGGGTAGGGGTGCTTTTTGTGGTGTTGAGGGGGTGGGGGGCCGACCCTGCACGAGTTCAAGGACCCCCACTGACAACGTTAGAAGGGGTGGTGGGGTCACTATGACCCACCCTGATTTCCAAGGGCCTGAGTAGCTAGAATATGGTGGGTAGGGTAGAAGTGTGGCGAAGGGAGGCAGCGGCGCGGCAGCATGTCGGGGATAGTGTGCGCGATGAGCGGAGAGGCGCCGAGAGAAGCGAGGATGTCGATCAAGTCAGGCCTCGTCTTCGAGCGAAGCCTCATCGAAAACTACATCCAGGTCCATCTCCCTCTTCTACGCCACCCTGCTCTTGCCTTCCGACTCAAGCGACCTATGCGCTTACAATGCACATGTTGTCGTTTGCCATATTTGCTTGTCTTGCGCTGACATTGCAGATGTTGTCGTTGGCCATATTTGCTTGTCTTGCGCTGACCATACTCCTTGTCTCATGCTGATCATTTTTCTGATACATCGCGTCTACAGGATCATGGTACTTGTCCTATTACAGGGGAACCCCTGTCAATGGAGGATATCATGGAAGTGAAAGGTGAAATTCTTTTAGTTCACTCCTTGCGATTCCCATCCGCCCTCAAATGTGATGGGGCTCAGATCCTTTCCCGCTTTTCTCCTGCACCTCATTGTTGTTGTGCCCGTGTGTCTCGAATCCTCGCGCTGCAATGATACAGACTGCAGGAAACTGCTACGTGAAAGGCCGCCCTGTGAAGTCTACCAGCATTCCTGGGATGCTTAGCATGTATTCGATAAACATAAGAAATGCGTTGTTGACAAGAAGATTCCAGATTCCAAGAGGAATGGGAACAAACAGTGCGCGAATGCGTGGTTTTACGAAAGTAAGTGACTGCTTGTTCAATTGTTGATAAGGAGTCTCGTTTGCAATGGGGCAAAGTTTCTGTTCGTCGTGTGATGAGGGGATTTCCAGGCTGCTAGAGCAAACGAGACAAGAGCTCTCGCACACATTGTACCAACACGATGCTGCCTGCCGGGTGATCTCAAGGCTCATGAAGGAACGCGATGAGGTCAGCTACTCGTGTCTGTTGCCTGTGGATCTTTCTTCCTCTGCAGTTTGTCAGACAAGTGTCAGGCACGCGAGGCTCTGGTCAAGGCGTCCGCCAAGGGGGAGTTTTCTCTGCCATCAGCAGGAGCAGCGTCCAACGGTGTGAAACCAACGAGCGGCAATGATAGCATGGAGGTGAGCAACTTCTCTCATGGCGATGTAATGAAACAAGTGAATGGATGGATCAGCTGGATGACGGTGAAGGCATCTCAGAAGCTGTGAAGGCCAAGATGACAGAGGTATCCACAACCTTATCCAAAAACCGAAAGAAGCGAGAAGTATCAGGCACGTGAATTGTCTTTTAGAAGAAAGCTCTTCTGACCCTTCAATATCAGCCACTTTGACCCCTGAAGATCAAATAAGCAAATTCACTGAAAAGAAGGCCTTTCCCGTGCACATGGCCAATGCGATTCTTTGTCTGGATTTGCATCCCAATCGTGAAAATCTCACAGTCACAGGAGGTGCAGATAACAAGGTGCTGTTTGCATGTAAGCTGGAGTATTTAGTTTCTCATGATTCCCTTGCGCCTTACAGGTTGTGATCTTTGATCAGAAAACAGAACAAGCCGTTCACAAGATAGCAGCACATTCCAAGAAAGTCACGTGTGTTCAGTTCCATCCAGCAGCTGAGCTAGTTTTTTCCGCTTCAGCCGACAAGACCGTCAAAGTGTGGTCAAGCACCAGCGGAGAGAATGTGTATACATTTAAGGAACATCAAGGAGAAGTAACGGGCGTCACTCTGCACGCCACTGGTGACTTCATCGTGTCCGCGTCACATGACAAGACTTGGGCCCTACATGACTTGGCACTGGGAAAGTGCAGGAAAATCGTCTCAGAAGCTTCGATAACCTCGGGATATAGTGCTGCCTCCTTTCATCCTGACGGCCTTATCTTAGGTCTCTCCTGCTCCTCCTTTTTTATTGCTTTGACCTACTGGCAGGCACGGCGACTGTGGACAAGTTGGTGAGAGTCTGGGACGTGAAGACTCAGCAGAATGTCGTCACTTTCGCAGCGCATCCAGGGGAGGTCAACAGCATCAACTTCTCTGAGAATGGATACTACGTCTGCACGGCTGGAGGGGATGGATTCAAGATTTGGGACCTCCGTAAAGTTGCCAAGATGAGCGGGCAAGCTGTTGCTGTCAAGCATTTTTCCGGGGATGGAGAGGGGAATGACGCTGTTTTCGACTACAGCGGTTTGTATCTTGCCTGTGCGGGAGCAACTTCGCTTCAGGTTTATCATACCAAGTCACTCAACGAAGTCCTTTCCGTACCCAAGGCGCACTCCAAGTCCGTCTCAGGCGTCCGCTTTGGTCCTGACGCGAAGTTCGTTGTCACAGCCTCAAAGGATCGGCAGCTCAAGATCTTTTCCTCGTGAAGGTTCCAGCAACGTGAAGGGAATGAGGGCTGGAGTTGTTTCTTTCTTTCAGTTGAGTTTGATGTGCCTGTATAAGTGAATGAAGGGCTGCGAAAGTCAACACCCGCTGGCAAGATCTTGTAGCTCCACTTTCACCCCGTAGCTATTTAACATGGAACATATTCTCTCGCGACATGCCCGAGAGGCTGCGATGGCTTGTCTCATGGGCTCCAGGTCGGCCAGGCTCTCCTCGCTGTAGGCTCGTGAGCTTGTCGGCAGCTCGCTGATGCTTCCTCGCAAACCCCAGCGAGATGAAGGAGGAAGCAGCTTCTGCCGGGGGAAGTTGGAGATCTCCTGTGTCCTGCCCGAGGCCAGCTGGACATGCTGAGGCCTAGGAGGGCTGGAAAGCGAAGCATACTGCTGTGCGCTAAGATCACCTTCAAGAACCGGCGACTGGGTCTCTGCAACCCTGAGCTCGAGAGGGCCCTGGCAAGTCCCGGTGGAGTGTCTTCTTCCAGTGTGTGGCTCAAGGTAGTCTTGTTGGTAAGCTGGAAGGCACGAGGACGACAGGTACTGCTCGTAGTCCCCAGACATGATTATCCTTACCTTCACCTCGCGCTCTCCAAGGCTTGAGTCCTCCACCATCATGGCATGGGTGGCATAGCATAGAGCGCTCTTGTCGGCTGCCGTTGAAGGTTTGCCGCATTCAAGCGCAAGCCCTCGCTCAAGCCGCATGATCTTTGCCGTGAGGTCCCTCGCGAGCTTCTCATTATCTCGATCGCCTGACACTTGTTGGTTCTGAAAGAAAGAAACAAGCAGGGCAGACTTGTCGTCTGCCCACGGGAGGAAACTTTCGACGAAGACAGCACTGTGAGGTATTTGAAGAGTGTTTGCTATGTCACCCTCAAGGCGTGACTTGAAGGCAAGTATAGAGAACGTTCGGCTGGAGTTGGCAGTCTCGTTGGAGGAGCGTCTGCCCTTCATCTTCGCTCTTGCCACCTTGGCGCTGCTCTCTCGCGGCTGCCGCATGAAGAGAGTTCGCTCTAAGGACAAGCTGCATCGCCATCACTCTCAGTCTCGATCATCGCGGGAGCCTCTCACTTACGGATGCTTCCTAGGGGTTGCGTAGGCGAAGGTTGCAGAAGTGACGGCATGCTCACCAGCCTTGAACTCCATCGCCTCCTCTACCCCCGTCTCTTCCCCTCCTCTCCTCTACTCACAGGTTCCTTGCAACGGTAGCCTCGTACTCGTGAGTCCGGGCCCGGTCGTTATCAGTGGCCCGGCCGGCCGCCCCGGCCCCCGACTCATCGGACCGTGAGAGTTGGGTTGGGAGTGCTGCGGCAATGCGACGAGGCTTCTTGGAAGGCCCAGGCAAGAGGAGAACAGAGGAGAAGAAAGCGAGGGAGGGTGACAAGCGTGAGCAAGAGCGGGAAGAGATCGACCCTGAAATACCTGCATGCGCAAGAGCAAGACGTCTTCTTTCCTTGGAATCTGGTGGATTATTGCAGCTCCACATCGACCGCAGGTATGGGAGGTTTGCGAGGTTGTCGCGGAGCTGTCAAGCTGGTTCTGTTCTTCTGCGATCCGAAAACTATTGCACAGTTGTAGCCGACGATCATGTGAATGATATTTGCAGTCATTGCATGAAGGGCATTGATAGAGGGGGGGGAGCTCGTTGCTGGAGATGTACCACCCTCTTTTGCGAGGAAGCATGCCTCGAAGCAGCTGGACCTCAGCACACGCTGGAATGTTCGGTCTTGTGCGAAAGGCAAAGATCTAAAGGTCGGCTCCTTACCGATGATGAAACCGTGCGCCTTGTGATACGAAGCTTGTCGAGAAAGCTGTTGCAAGCAGAAGCTACCCTTGATGAAATTCACTTTGACAACATCGCCGAGCTCCTTTGCCACGACAGCAAACTGCAAGATTCTTCTGAATTCCAACATAGAGTTTCCGATGCTCGAATTATTCTGTCCTGGTTCCCACCGGTACCAGGCAGCCCCACACCACAGGAAGTGGCACGATTAATGCTGCGGATCAAGTTCAATGCTCATCCCATCACCAATGGCAGGTAGACTTCCTTGTGATCAGCTTGTCCACTCAATCTTCGTGCAGCTTCAAGCGCATCGGTCTCGGTATCTTCCCTTCTGCCTGTATGTTGAACCATGCTTGCAACTACAATGCTGTGTACTCCTTCGTGCCGGGAGGAGCAGAGGTGCATGCAAATGCTATTGACTTTGGACTGAACACTTCAAGCCAGCTTATTGTACGGGCAGCTCGAGACTTGAAGGAAGGAGAGCAGGTTACCTTACCTGATTGTTGACTAGAGCGTTCAATGACTTGTCAGCACGCATAGATCTTCTACTCATACGTCGACCCTTTTCAGCAGCGATCCGCACGGATGGTCAATATTCTCCTTGTTGGCGAAATTCCTTTAACAGCGTCGACAGAAGCTCATAAGAGAAGGTTATTTCTTTCAGTGTGCTTGCGAATGGTGCGCGGGAACATCGGGTCCAGGTGACTATATGCGACATCTGCCGATTTGTGTGTGATCTGGGCAAGCAGAAAGATATTTCAATTCATTAGTTTGCAATCCATGGCCAGACTGCGATGGGCACAAGTGCGAGGCTGCGATCTTGCCTGACGCGAATGGCGATGAGGGTCAAGCGGTAGTGATATGTGACGCTTGCAAGAGGAGGCACCCGATCACGGTGATGTCATGATCACACAAGTCGGCTAGGAAGCTGACATGCTTTCAGGAAATGAATGCTTTGAACAAATCAGCGGAGGAGATGTTAGAGTGCGTATTCCTCTCTCGTTATCACGAATGGATGCCTTATCTGATCTTGCAACAGAAGTGCACTGGAGACGATGCACAAAGACGCGACCCATGGGTACCAATGGTTCGTCAAGACGCAATGTGATGTCTTGTATAGGCAGATGAAGCTTTCAAAGTTCTTGGAGTCGAAAGAAGCACAAAAATTGCACCCATATCACCTTCTGAGGTTCAAGAACGTGCTGATGATCATCTGAATTCTGACATTGTTTTTCAACTTCTGATGGGTGCTGATAGATATCAAGCGAACATGGCGTTGGCTGTCTCGTGCTTCACGCTTGGCGATGTCAGGTTGCGATTGCAAACTGCGGCTGAGGCTCATGTCGGTTGATCGCACCTGTCTAGGATGCGTCCCCGGTACCTTCGAGTCGCTTCCGACATTCTAGCGAAGTGGCATGAGGTTGACGGTAGCAGGCTGTTCTCCATCCAGCTGGGGTCCATGTACTTGTCGTGCGGCACAGCGCTGCTACAATATGTCAGGTCTGGAAGCTGTTCAGACAAATCCAATCTCATTTCCGAAGCGATTCTATGTGCCAACCATGCACACTCTCAATTTGAAGTTTGCTGCGGAGAGAATAGTCTTGCTGTTAAGCAAGTAGACTGTCTTCTAGGAACATTGAATCGCCTGGCTTTGTGAATATGTTGAATTTTGCCAAAGGGCTCAAATTGTTCCTTGGAACACAGCACAAAACAAGGTAGTCCCAGCAGCATACAAGCTGGGATAGACCTTTCTTACTTCATTTTCAGAGCTTTTAAGTCTGTACAGAACGTACTGCCCACATCTCTGTGCTTTTTCCAAGAGAATCTCCCTTGTATTCACTCTGGGCGCTCTTATCTAAACCCTGTTGAGTGCCGATACACAAGTGACTCAAGACATCGACGATTGTCTCATGCCGTGTCCTTGCCATGCTCCTTTGATCCCATGCTTCCTTCTCGCCATGATCCTTCTCCCCATGCTTTCTTCTCGCCATGATCCTTCTCCCCATGCTTTCTTCTCGCCATGATCCTTCTCCCCATGCTTTCTTCTCGCCGTGATCCTTCTCCACATGCTTTCTTCTCGCCGTGATCCTTCTCCACATGCTTTCCTCTCGCCATGATCCTTCTCGCCATGCTTTCTTCTCGCCATGATCCTTCTCGCCATGCTTTCCTCTCGCCATGATCCTTCTCGCCATGCTTTCTTCTCGCCATGATCCTTCTCCCCATGCTTTCTTCTCCCCATGATCCTTCTCGCCATGCTTTCCTCTCGCCATGATCCTTCTCGCCATGCTTTCCTCTCGCCCTGATCCTTCTCGCCATGCTTTCCTCTCGCCATGATCCTTCTCGCCATGCTTTCTTCTCGCCATGATCCTTCTCGCCATGCTTTCTTCCTGTCCCCTCCCTCCCTCTCTGGGTCTCGCCTCCACCCCTCGCCTGTCAATACGTCCCAGCAATGCGGGTGTCATACCCACCCCACCATTCTACCTTTAAACCACCCCTACTGAATGGAATGCCCCCCCCCCTCTTTACCACAGATTCACCACCCCACCCCTCGAGCCTCTCTCACCTCTAACCCTTTGTTCAGCTCTTTATGCATCACCCCCACCCCCCTATGCTACTGGAGAAACAACCCCACCCTCCTCCTGATGCCCGACATTGCCTCCAACAGAGTGACTTTTTGAACCCATCCCACCACCGGTAGGTTGTATTCACTCATCCCACCGGTGGGTATGCTAGGGTGATCCATATAACCTTGGAGGGTCGGGGGGGGTAGGGTGGTAACATTGTGGCCGGGGAAGTAGCTTTTGGGGTGGGACTCAATTTGGGGACCTACCCCCTGTGAATTTGAGTACCCCACCCTACCTCACACCCAGATTTAGGACTCACGTTCAATCCTGGGGTCCTTTTTTTTTCACACAATACGCTAGAAAGAACCCCTACCTCTCCACCCTGAATTTCCTTCAACCCACTCTTATTCCAGAAATTGTTCTTATTATAAATGAAATTTACTCATCACAGTTCAAACGTCTGAATCATTTTCGAATCATTCAAACTGTGAGTGTTCAAACTACAAGATCTGTTCGCCCGCACTGCTCCTTTCAACATCCACCCCACCCCCTCAAATCTCACCACCCCCTTTTCCCAACGACCTCCTCTTTACGTGACCACCCTCGCTTCTCTACCCATCTGGAACATTTTGCCACCCCCTTTCACTGGGACTGAGACTACCCCACCCTCGCGGATTCTTATCGCTTGTACCCCACAATCACCATCTCAAAACCCACTCACTTCTTTAACCACCCCTTCCATCCCCTATGAGTACCCACGCTATTCGGACAACATCCCACCCCTCCTACCAGGATTTTAAAACACAAGTAGACCCCCATATTTTCTACCCCACCGGTCTATAACCCCCACCCCCTCTCGCCCCCCTTTCCCCTTCCCTCCTTCCCCCGCCTGCTCCATCTCCTTGCATCCCTCACCCCCTTCACGCCCTGCTGCTGCTCCTGCTCCTGCAGCTCCTGCTCCTGCAGCTCCTGCAGTCCCTGTCAGTAGCATCCCACCCTGCCTGCTGATCCCTTCTCTCTCCTCCTGCGTGCATGACCCTCGCCTGTTTTGGGAAGCTACTGTTCTGATCTGAGGGATCCCAATGACGAGGTTGCGACGTCCTTGGAAGAGCAAACCTGGCCTGCTTGCTTTCCTCCTCCGAACGCTTGTGATAGAAACAACCGAGAAATCAATCAATCAATGTACTCTATTGTGTCCTGACTTGCTCATCCCCAAATCAAAGCAACATTTTCTGTTTTTGGTATGCAACAATGCACTTTTTCCAGTACTTTGTTTGGATCGTAATCGGTATCAGCAGCGGTGAATCTGAAGCCACTTTCAACTACCTAGCAGAGCGCAATCAGATTTTGGACGTATTTTCGTTGTAGTAGTTGTAGGTGTAGTTGTTGTGAGCGGTTTTTGTTGTCAACGGTGACATTCTATTTCAATTTGAGTTGAGTATGGGGCAAAGAAAGCGCTGATGCATATCTTCAGGTCGGAATTTGGTCACAACCATGAGGACTAGACCTCGGCGACCCGCCGGAGCAGCCGCAAGGTGCCAAAAAATGTGTTAACAACAGTTACCTTTTTGATTTCCTCAGTCGATCATCTGATTTGTTTCTGTTCTTCAAGGAGTGAGAGCGGAAAGCGGGATCCGGTGGAAGAGCCTTCCGCCCAAGACTCTGATTCAGATGTAGAACAAGATGTCAAGAGAACGCGCCGAACTCAAGATGTCAGCCTTGATTAATGACGGTCATTCCAAAAATCTGATTTTGCTGACCAGCTGGAAAAACCTGACTCGAAAGGGAACGGAGATAAGTCAGGCAGAACCAGTCGAAATGCCCTGGAAAAGAACCCAAAGAGCGCTGACAGGCAGGAGCATGCAGAGCTGGCAGTGACAAGTAGATTGATCGATTGATATTCCGATACTCCGATGCTCAAACTCCACAGGTCGTGCTACAAGAGCCATGACGCGAGATTCAAGAAACGCGTGCGTGAGCGGAAAGAAGTACCTGAGCAGCGACAAGACCGACCATCAAATTCAACCAGCAGACCGCGAAAGCTCCGAGAGTGAAATCAGCAATACAGGTTGAATTCTAGAAAACAAGTTGGCTCTCTAAACATGTGAATGATGAAAAGGAGATATGACTGCTAAGAAGAAAGCCGGCGAGAGTCATAGACCTGAAGGCAGGATGGCATGCAGGTTTTCAATTATGATTGAGGAGCGGCATGAACTGAGTGTGAAACATTGTGCAGGCCATTGGTGATTGCGCCAGCACCTCCGGCAAGGAATGGAAAGAGACGAAGACGACCTGACGAAGAAGATTTCGCTTACGAAGTACTTAGATTTCTGTGGTAGAAGAGGAAGATGGTAACAGAATGCTTTTTTTCAGTATGAGCTGCAAGCTTTGCTTGAATCCCTCGACCACGAAAGAAAACATACGATTCCAAGGACGGCAGACAGAATCGATGAGAAGAGCAATATGTGGGGATATAAGGGAACTCCGTACAGTTCGGGACAGTCTGGAGAAGGGACAGACAAGTATTCCCAACATTTTGTTGAAACAATTTTGACAATAATGATGTGTGAAAACAGTTCTGTGAAACTTTATCGGCCTTGGTTCACGTCGTTCTCGAACAGATTTCAAGCCCTCAATCGCAAGGTGCTCATCATCACCTCTGTGTGCTCCGTTCATGCGATTTTTTGTGGCAGAGTGTTCTCCAAGACTTGAGCACCATTCAGGCTCAAGATCCGACGTTTCCAAAGGGTAAACGACATGATGGCCGGAAAAGCCGCAAAGCTGCGAGACAGAACAAGTACAAAATTTCTATGTGAAAATTATGCAACTGATTCATGCAAGATTTTGCCCGCATGAGGGGCCAGAAGTTGAGAGTTCATCATCTTCTTCATCATCCAGCGAAAGCTCAGAGGACGAAGAAGCTTCCAATTCAGATTCCGAAAACGAGTTGTGGTGTGAGGTGATTGGAAGAGAGCAGGGTGGTTCGTGCACATTCTTGATGCATTGACAGGCATGCTCTAGAGCGTTTGCTTCATCGCAAGCTCTTGCTTCGCATAAAAATTCCGCAAGGCATCGAAGAAATGTTGCTTCGAACGAGGAGGACGAAGGTGACCATTTCGTCATTTGTCACTTTTCGAATCGAATTTCTCGTAGCTGAAACTTAAATCTCTCTAGGCGAAAAGGGGGGAGAGATCAACGGTTCTGGAAGTGAATCTGACAGCAAGGATTCAAAAGCTTCTCCCTCACGCTTTAAGGGCTCCTCAGGAAAATCCAAGGAAAAGGAAGCCTTGGGTTCAGTGTCATCTGCAGATATGGACGGACATTCCATCAAATCTCTGCTATTCTCGAACTTGAATGGCTTGAATGTTCCTGCGCAAACTTTTGCAGGCACCCCGAAACATTTAAGCTCCAACAGCTTGCTGGTGAAGCCGAAACCAACAGACTTGAAGACCGAGAGTCAATCGCAATACCTCAGGCATCAGGAAGATCTTGTGAATTATTGGTTTGGAGAAGCCAAGTCAAAGCAGCCAGACTACTTGACGATCAAAGCCGCAGAGATGAATGAAAGCACAAGGATGGAAGCCCGTGCTGCACATCGCCATGACCATAGCTCTCATGCTGTCCTGTCGTACTCGGGGCAAGAGTCCAACCACATCAGGAAGATCAACCAAGCATCTAAGTTATCAGGTTCAAACCCTGTGACCAAGAAGTCTGCATCGAACATTAGTGTTATCCAAGGACCTCACCACCACACGCCCAACAGTCAGTATGGATCACCATCTTCGAAGATTCAAGTTTCAGTGCTCAATAACAGTGCTCCTCCGACTTCTGTGTCCTTCTCGTCGACCAACAACTCAAGCAAGTACTTCGTGGGTTCCATTATCCAGGTACTCCTATTCCGTTGTTAAATTTGTCCTTATCACCTTTGTAGGCTTTTAAGGACGGAAACTGGCGAACTGTTCGAATCGAAGCGAGTAGGATGAGAAGCTCTGTAGAAGAAGTTCGAGTGAGTTACCTTGGGGGAGCCCTCGGACTGCCGCCCGAATGGATTCCAACCTCGTCTGGTCTTTTGAGACCAATCCCAACGACCCCGAAGCAGTCAGCGTGGCATTCGTCGCACTCAAAGAACGTGTCGAAGAATGCCGTCGCTACCAGTCAGGCGTTCCAGTCAGTCAAACATGTGGGGTCCAAGGCTGGAGGCTCAACCAGCAGCCACGGATACTCGATGATGACCTCAAACGGCTTCGGCAAGTCGACCATGCCTGGGGCTCCTGCATTGAGCTCGCAAGCTGAAGATTCTTGGAAGGACCCAAACCAGTCGAGACTGTGGGGAGCGGCAGCGGCTTTGCGAGGAACAACGACAGCCAACGGCATGTCGGGAGATGCGTGGGGGATGAAGACGTCGGGATCGAGTGCGGGTGGGATGAACAACGGGATGAACGCGCTCTCGCTGCAGTCGAACCTCTCTGCTCTCCTCGGAAAATCTCCCTCCAGCCATGGAGACCTCAACTTGCTGGGCAGCAGGTGAGCAGTGAACCTCCTTAGTTGGTGGTTTGTTGACAAGTCTAGCAGCAGTGTGATGGGCCTGAGCTCGGCGATGCCCGGCAAGGGGCCTGTCTCGAGTCAGTCGGGCAGCCTCTTGAGTTTCTTGTCGTCAGTGGAAGACAAGGAGAGCGGCTCTCGACGTGAGTATCGATCCTCTTGCTCCCTCGCCTCACAAGCCCTCAGGTGCTCTTATCGACGCCATGCTTCCGTCCCCCTTCAGCGCCTCCACCCCCAGCATCTCGCAGTTCAAGGGCTCCCTGGGCTCGCTGCTGCAGCAGCAGCCACCTCTTTCCTTTAACGGTGTGGGGATGATGGAGGCGGGTCAGCATCGTTCCCGCGACTTGCTGCTGTCTTTGAGTGGAGCGAAGATGAATGGAGGGACTTGAGGGGCGCAGGGGGGAGGATGTATGTCGAGACCAAGGGATGGTGAAGGGTTGTAGATATCGTGTAGATGTTGTTGAAATCTCTTCTTTTCTTCTTGTTCCCTCTCCCTCTCCCTCTCTTCGCGCCTCCTCTCACTCCTCCTTGTCCTCGTTGTCTTCCACTGGAAATAGTTGAAAGCGACCGGCTCCTTCAGCAGCCAGCAGCCCCAGCAGCCCCACGTAGACCAGGGGGGCCTTGGGGTATCCTCGCATGACGGCCATCGTCCCGTATACAGGAAGAAATGCCATGGAGGCCAAGATGAGGCCAGCGCAAGCCTTGGCTGCCAAACTCCAAGACTTCATCCTCTTGCTCGAAACATACAAACCCTGAGGAAGAAAATCAGCACTGAGAATCTCTCCCCTCCCTCCCCTCATCATCTCCTTCTTACTCCCACTTCCTCATTATCCCCTCTGCCTCTTCCATGCCCTCCTGCCCTCCTGCCCTCCTCCTGCCCTCCTCCTGCCCTCCTCCTGCCCTCCTCCTGCCCTCCTGCTCCTCCTGCCCTCCTGCCCTCCTCCTGCCCTCCTGCCCTCCTCCCTCCTCCTGCCCTCCTGCCCTCCTCCTGCCCTCCTGCCCTCCTCCTCCCCCTCCTGCCCTCCTCCTCCCCCTCCTGTCGCTTCTTTTTTGTCTTGTTGACTAAAGAATTTTCGCTAAGTTCTTGTGACATGGCGGCCGCGATGGGCGTGAGGGTCTGGGCGATGGCGGCGCTTGTAGCGGCCATGGCGACTTCCGCCAGTGCGTTCATCGCAGGACTGAGTGGCGCGAGGACATGCGCGCTCCCTGCCTCTCTCTCTCCTCTCATCAGCAGCAAGCTTTCTCCTGCTCCAGTTGCAGGCGGGACATTTTGGCGTCTTGGAGCCACTGGCCATCGAAGGACAAGGATTCTGTCCTTGAACGCAGAGGACGAGGAAAAGCCGGTGAAATCTGCTTGCTAACTCCATTCTACCTCTCTGCTTGCTACCTCCATTCTACCTCTCCTCCTTTTCTTCCCTCCCCTCCCTCCCCTCCCTCCCCTTCCTCTCCTCCCCTGCTTTACCTCTCCTCCCTCCTCTACTTACCATGCTGTCACCTACTCTCCTCCTCTCCTCCTCTTCATTCACTCATCTACTTTGCTGACCTTCCTTGTTCAGATCATTCCCGACTCCAAAACGATGGGGCAGAACATCGGCAGGGCTCTCAGCGGAGCGACTAAGGTAGTGCCTGCTGCCTCCTGCTTGAGTAATTGATGACTAGTCGTGGGATGCCATCGGAGAGAGTCTGGGGGTAGAGGAGGAGGAGGAGGTGAGTGAGCGAGGAGAAGAAGACTGGGGTAACTTGCGCTCGATCAGGCGGTCGAAGAGCCCAAGACAGGCAAGGATGCGCTGTTTGGAGGAAGAGAACAAAAGATCTTCGAGGCCATGGAAAAAGATCTACAAGAGGTGACCACCTCTTCCCCCTCCTCATCCTTCTCATCCTTCTCATCCTCCTCATCCTCCTCATCCTCCTCATCCTCCTTACCCCCCTCATCTTCCCCTGACCGGTACTAGAGCGAAGGAGGCGAGTCGGAGGAGCTGCCCGAGTGCCCTGAGGTGCGAGCGAGTTGTCGAGGTCTGAGAGTGACGAGCAGCCGCCAGCCGATCTTGTTCGCAGCCGAAGATTTCGAGAAGTCAGTGTGGAGGATTCAAGTGATACCCTCCTCCCTTCTCCTCTTTCATTCTCTCGTCTAAAGAGCATCTTGCGCAGGTGGAGAAGAGCGGGAACTGGTTCACCGGCAACTACGTTCCGTCGGGTAGGAGCAGCAGCAAGAAAGGGGAGGAGGAGAGAGGAAGGGGAGGGAGAGGAAGGGGAGGGAGAGGAAGGGGAAGGGAAGTTGGAGCAGTAGAGAGGAGGAAGCGAGTGTATCACCATCTCTTTGCAGACTTCAGGGTCGCGTTTTCTTCGGCAGACGACGGGCTGGTGGAGTACGGGGGTGACCCTTTCACCAAGGGCAAGTGGTACTGCGACGGCAGCAGCGTCTACTTCGACCGCAGACCCTTCGCTGCCCTCGGCCCCCTCGGCCCGGGCTGCGAATATTTTCGTGCGACTCTCCAGGGGTGGGCCAACGACGAGCTGCAGCTGCAGAGCGCCGGGTAGGAAGTGGAGGGAGGGGGCGGGAGAACGAGCGGAGGAGAAAGTGGGGGGGGAGGTGGGGGCAAGAGAGAGAAAGACGGTGGGTGTAGGTCGAGTTAGAGAGAAAAAGGGAAGAGGAGGAGGAGGAGGGAGGAGGAATCGACGGAGAAAAGAGGCAGATGAGGAGAGAAGAGGAGTGGGGGGGCAGGAGAGTCAAGGGAGGAGAGGATTTGACACGATAGCAGCTATGTCTCTGGGTATTCTCCCTTGTTTCCTACTGCCGTTCTCGGGAAGTTCCTTATGACGAGAGAGAAGAAGTCAGGACCAGAAGAGGTTGGAC
>NW_005434654.1:592054-682592 GCF_000315625.1 Guillardia theta CCMP2712 | reverse complement strand
GGAGGAGGAGGAGGAGGAGAGCTAAGAATGTTTCCAGCCATCGGAGAGCATGACCAAGAGTTTGGAGCGTCTGAGAAACACCGTGACAGAGACAGATTCCTTCAAAGATTTGTCCAAGACCCTCCAGGTCCCCTTCCCCCCTCCTCCTCCTAACCTCAGTCTCTCATTTTCTCTCACTGGTACTTTCTCGTTCGTTTTCTGACATGCCTCATAGAAGGAAATCGATCAGTAAAGTTGTTACTTCACATAGAACTCATCTCATCTCAAGCAATCTCTCTTCCTCTTCTTCTCCCTCCCTCCGCTCTCGTTTGCTTGTTAACTTCCTTCTGCTCCTCGCGGCTGTTCAGATGCAGCCGGTTGCGAAGCTGCAGCAGGGCTCGGGGAGGAGCAGAGAAGGGACGAGAGACCAGGAGGAGGAGGAGGAGGAGTTTTCATCGCGGGTCAGCATTTCAACTGTGTCGTGAAAGTTTCCTTGGTCGTCTTGACCTCCACACGCGAAGACTCGTCCTCCCCTCCCGAAGGCTCCCAGGAACGCCCGCGGCATCTTGAGATCCACCGCCTTCTCCCATCGGTCCTCCTCCACCACATATCTCTCCACGCTCCTCAACACCCGGCTCCCGTCAAACCCTCCGATCGCCAGGATCTCCGCCCCCCCGCCCTCCTCTCCTCCTCTCACAACCCCGACAGCCGCCAGCCCCTCCCTGGGCCACGTCATGCTCGCGCACTGTCGCCAGGCGTTGAGCTTCACGTCGTAGACCTCGACGCTGCTCAGCCGCTTCTTGCCGTCAAACCCTCCGATGGCGAAGAGTTTCTCCTTAACCGCCACCAGCGCAAAGTTGCTCCTCGCCTCATGCATGCTTTTGATCGCCATCCACCGACCTCCTCCTCCTCCTCCTCCTCCTCCTCCTCCTCCTCCTCCTCCTCCTCTTCCGTCCAGTCGCTCGCCGCTGCTCAACCTCTCGGTGCCGTCATTCCCTCCGATGGCGTATACAAACCCGTTGAGGGCAGCGAGCGCGAGGCCCGAGCGAGCCTGCAGCATGTCTGGCTCGCTCCTCCATCGAGACACCAGCGGCGACGTCCCATCCTCCTCCCCGCATGCGAAACTTTCCACCGACCGCAGTCGCTCAATCCTCCTCCTCCCTCCCTCGACGACGCTCGTCTGCCCTCCTGCCACCCAAACTCGCCCTCCAGCTGCTGCACATCCTGTGAACTTGCGGCTCACTAAGAGAGGAGGGCCAGAGAACCACAGAGAGGGGGAAGCCAGAGCGGAGGGGGAGGCAAGGGAGGACTCTGTGACAGCAAGGCGGAGGAGGAGGAAGAGGTCAGAGACTGGAGGGATCGCAGAGTTGAACTTGGGCTCACGGCAGCCTCCCACGAGCACCACGAGATTTTCACTACTTCCTCCCTTCCGCTTCACGTGCAGCTTGACGTTCTCTTTCTTCACCTGCTCCTTCCCCTTCCCTCCCTTGCCACCTGCCTGCCCCTTCCCCTGCGAGACGTTCTCCTTGCTCGACAGCGATGGGGCTTCTCCTCCTCTCCTTTTCTGATGCGCCGCCGCCATCACCGCCTCGAGCTCACTGTCAATGTTTCGAGCCCCCACCAGCGTCGAGAGCTTCCAGAACGCGCGGCCGATCGATTCCTCCGAGACCTGCGGGAAGCGGATGGGGAGCAGGGCTCTCCTCAGCGTCAAGGCCCCTGCGCGCTCCTGCGGAGAGACTTCTGCCCATCGCAAGACCGCAAGCAAGGCTGTGTCCTCCTTGTTGACTTTGAGCGTGTCCTGGTGGAGGAGCCACGTGAGGAGCTTCTCGTCGAGCTCCTTCAGGCTCTTCTCCTCCTCCGCCATCTTCTCAAACTCCTGCAGCATCACGTTGCTCGCAAGCGCTAGACAGTCTCGTAGGGCAGGACGAGACGGCTGCGGGTCATCAGACCCGTTCCAAGAGGGATCGACGCAGAGACGGAAGAGGAGAGGAGCGACGGAGGACGAAACCCTGGCTCTCAAGCAAGGCACCAGTCCCCCGACTGTTTCCAACAGGCTGGCAAGGAAGAGAAGGTGCGCAACTCGCTCCTCCTCCACCTCCCTCACCCTCCCCGTGTAGACAAACTCAACGAGCACGGCGACATCTTGCGCGCGTGCGAGAGAGAGCGAGGGATGAAGAGGAGCGAGCAGAATCTCCTGCGAAGGAGCTCCGGCAGCGAGCAGGCGTGGAAATCCAGGGCAAAGAGCTGAAGAAAGTGTCAGGTAAGGAGGAGAATCACTTCGGGGTGAATTGAGACGAGAACGAGGAATGGACGAGGAATGGAAGGGAAGCGAGGAGGAGAAGTTTCAAACCATTGAAAACGCATCGATGTGCCGACACTTTGAGTCCCTGGCTGTCGACCAGGGTCAAGTCAACGTCGTCAGCTTGAGAGAGTCGCATGAGGAGGCGAGTGGCAGCGAGTGCGGCATGGTCTCTCTTGACAGGCTCCGTGGCGGCTACCGCAGGAGGAGGGAGAAGCGTCTGCTTGTCCTTGGGGTTGTCTTGCTTCTTCTTGGACATTTAGAAACCTGCGAGCGTCACCGTCACAACGTGCTAGGACTGTTCATCACTCCGAGAGCTGAAACAAGACAGGGAGGAACGCGCGAGACAAGGAGGGAGGGAGACAAGGAGGGAGGGAGACAAGGAGGGAGGGAGACAAGGAGGGAGGGAGACAAGGAAGGAGGGAGGTCTGAGCGAAGACAAAAGAGAAACAGAAATCGTCAGCAGAAGCAGGAACGGGAGCGGGAGCGGGAGCAGCAGGAACGGGAGCAGGAGCAGAGCAGGAGCAGGAGCAGCTGCTGGAATTCAACGGCCGTTGGCCCTCATCCCCTCATACCAATCACTTGTTTGCTTCGGTTTGCCCTTCTTTTTCAGTCAATAAACTTGTTTGTAGGTTTTCTCCTTTTCCTCCTTGTTTGCTCCGGTTTGCATTTCCATTGTTCAGTCAATAAACACATACTTGTGGCCAATACTTGCCCTGAATACTTGCTGCAATACTGGTGCCAATACCCGAATTTCGACTTTGGTCGGGCCTCCTCACTCTCCTGATTGTCCTCATACTGATTTTAACTCAATCTTGACTGATCGCTGATCAGTGAAGTTGCCAAGTTGCGTCTGACTCAACTCAACTCAACTCAACTCAACTCAACTCAACTCAACTCAACTCAACTCAACTCAACTCAACTCAACTCAACTCAACTCAACTCAACTTGACTCAACTTGACCAGCCGGCTGATGGGAGACTCAGGGCCTGACTCAGGGCTGCAGCATCTCCAGCGAAACTCACTGAGACTCAAGGGCCGTATGAGGGCCGTGCGATCAGATCGCCAACTCATGACCACTTACAAGTTACCAGCTATTAGTTCCACATGAGACATGAGACATGTTTGATACAGCTACAAGTTCTACTTGATCAGTCATCCAGCTTGTCCGCCCGTCAGAGATCCTCCAACTCCTCCTGGATTTGTTGGATATGCCTGCCAACCTTCGTGAGATGGAGACTTGACAACAAGCACTCGTTCAACGCACCTCCCGATCTCTTGAATCACCTCGTCTTCGTCTGTGTACATTCCTGTTCTCAGGAGAGCATCCCGTTCATCCATAAGCCGGCTAAGATCCTCACTCAACGCAGTCGCCCTCGCAGTCTGGTCGTTCCCTTGCCCTCGCGGCGACAGTTCATGGCCCTTATCCCCTCTTGTAGCGTCTCTGAAATCATCGCGTTGAGCAGCAGCCCCAGCATCGAGCGCAGATTCCTCCTCCTCCTCCGGGATTGATCCAACTGCTAGGTGGTCAACATGCATAAGAGCAAGGGTCTTGCCATACTTGCGATGGGCTTGGAACGAAAGTCCAACGCAGAGCCGTCGCTGATTGGAGCATGACATGTCGAAGAAAGCTCGCGAGGCTTCCATGAGCCAACAGGAAAGGCGTCAGAGTCTGACTTGAGTGCCTTGAGAAAGACTCAGGAGAAGCAAATGATGCAGCGTATGACCTCGATCTGCCGTCTAAGATCATCCAGCGTTTGTCTCTCTGCTCGGATTTCTTGAGACTCCTTGAATGATACTCCATCATGCTTCTTGAATTCAACAAGCGACAGTCACCTCGCGAGCATGAAGGAGAAGTTTCATGCTTTCAAGCTCTTTCTCGTGTTCTTCGTCTCGTTTTCTGGTTGAAAGTTGAGGTCGTTGGATACTGATCTACTTCCCTTACCGACTCAAAACCTTCAATGACTTCGCCAACTGCTCTTTGCATGCAACATGTCGTTGTTCTGCTTGAATCAACTTGTCGGACAATTCCTAGAAGATTTCATCACATCGAAACCTCCAATGCCACTCGCATGCAACCTCATTCTTGGCTTTGAGGGAAGCGACTTCAATCATTAATTGTGCTTCGGAGGTGTTTCGTTGAGCCTTACAACCAAATCAATGTTCAGGAGGTGAGCACCAAGCTTCTCACATTCTTCAGCTTCTGCAGCTCTACGTCTAAACGAGTGTTCCGGTCTTCAGACTCCTTGAGTCGCACTTGCAACGACTGGCATGAGCATCAGCCAACAACGATCAAGAAGCGCTACTGTTCGTACCTGAAGCTGTTCAGACAGATCCTTCCGCTTAGCCTCAGCCATGTTCATGTCATGAGCCACTTCTTCACGCATCCTCCGTCTGGCCTCCTGGAGTTCTTCGAACAAGACCCTCAATACGATTTACGAAAGAGAAGGAGGTTACCAGTCCTGCGTTGCTCCAGCAAACTGTTAGCACTCCGTTGTCGCATCTCTGCCTCTTCCTCAGCAAGGGCTAGACGTCGCTCTCTTGCCTCAAGCTCTATCAAGCCTTTCTTGAGCGTTCTCTCAAGCCCTGCTAACTCTTCGAGCTTCTTTTTAATTGCATTTTGCCTGAGACTTTCATGTTTGCGAAACTCGGATTCAAGGATTGCAATCTTTTCTCTCTTGAACGCTTCCAATTCCAATGGATTGATAAGTCTCTCCTTCGCCTCGTCAACAATACAAACACGAGTGTTTGTTTCAGTCGATCGGGAGCGCTTGGAGTCATTGTTCTCTGCATCAGCTCTTCCATTTTCATGTCTCGTGGCCGATGCTTGTGCTTCCAAACTTACTGAGTGATGTTCCATCAATTCTTCCCTTGCTTCTTCTCCTTGCCTAGACCAAGGTTTTCTGGATTTGTCTTCCAGTGCGGTTTGTGTGTCAACCTAGTATGACGTCAACTTCGCCTGTTCAGTACGGCCTTACCGTCTCGCTTGTACTGATATGTCCTTGTGCAAACTCCGCACGCTGGCATGAGAGTTACTCAAAAACGACAACAGCCGGGAATTCACCTCTCCGGTGTCAGCGTGCAAGAACGTATCATGAGGTAATGCAAGAGGAGCATCCGACGGCTCAAAGCCGCTGGTGTGCTCAAGGGGGCCCAAGTCGAAGAATTCAAGCTTGACGGTAACCACAAACGCTACTGTGCCTGAACACTTTACTTGCACCGCTCCTATTCCTTTGCTCAAAACCTATGTGTCGACATGTGAGCTTTAGCGATGTATCTCTCTAACCCGCACTGCTTACCTCCTTTGCACTTTGTTCATTCACTTGAAGCAATCGGACTTCTCCGATCCATTCAGACCTTCCGTGCCATTGGCTGACATCGTCTGGTCTAAACAAAAACCATAGGTTCAGGTCCCCCAACGCCAGTAGTTTGTCATTCGCGAAAGAGTTTCTACTCCACAATTCAATCTTCGAACATTTGGTCAGAGAGTAACAAGAATCATGAGATTATGCCACCTTCACGGAATCTGAAAGCGATTCAGCAACTCCTTCGATGTCAAGTTCGAAATCGAATTTGGAGAATCCATTTTTAAGCACCGCTTTCGAATGTCTCACAATATCGATGGGAGGATTGGTAAGAATCGGAGGCTTGAAGCCAACATTTGGGAGAGAGTAGCGGATGTATACAGTTTGCTGAGCGTTGCTCAAGTTGCGCACCTCCTTCAAGTCAATCACCAACGAGAACTTTCTTATTCCTCGACTGTCATCGTGATATTCCAGTGCCTGGACGACGAATGACGCGTCATGACTCACGACTATGTCAGAAATGAAATGGTTACCTGCAGAATACTTCTCTTTTTGTCTGCCCAGGTGGCTCTTTCGAAGTTATAATTGAACATTATGATCAATTCAAGCCTGTCATTTACATGATACACAACCTTCAACATTGGTGAAGGTACCTGTAAGTGTTGGAAACGTCCTGAAAGATCACTGCATGTCGTAGCAAATGTCCAATGCACTCATCACCTACCAGATAGAAAGTGAAACAACGACAAGGAGAAATCAAGAAGCTACATCTCTTGGATGATCCGTTTGGATTGTCGAATGTGCCATGAATGCGCTGACCCGAGTGAATTCAGAACAAAAGCAGATTATCTCGTTTGTTCAAACCTTGCTGGGAGAAGACTTTTTAAGAATGTCAAGGGAGAATGAATATTCGCTTGGGTCAAAGGCCTCACTCGGTGCATCAATAACAAAACTTTGTGCCATGGCATTTTCACTGGCGTGTGTCAAGGAGAAGCGGTCCGAAGATAAAAGATTATTGCCCTGATGACTGCAGTGGACCTGAAATTTAGCCTCCTCAGCTGGTGTTCCAGTCGGATCACCAACGACGTTCAATGATAACATGGTCATGTAGACATGGCATTTTCTCCGAACGTCTGTGGGATGCTGACTAGCCATCGACGTCTCTTCCAGTTTCCACCGAAAGTCTACTGCGGCCATTTCAATGGCATTGACATCTGACTGTAATTTCGTGCTGTACAACTTGATTTGCAACTGACCTCCGGTAAACGCTTGTTGTGATGCAGTATTCACTTTACAGAATCCACTCGCAATCACGCTGTTTCCTTCCAGAAGCCAAAGGTGTATTGAATGTTCTCTCATGAATCCCTCAAGTAAGGAAGGAGGAGATGATATGCACTGGACAAGACTTTGTTCATCAAAACGCAATGTGCAGAGTTCGTGAGCGTCATCGGGTGAAACAGGAATGTTAACCAACTCAAAGCGCCCTGCAAAACCAACAATCAAAGCGGATTTTGCAGTACAAAATCGCGTCTCTGGATCAGAATTGAGTTTGAGTGAATCAAAACTTAAAGACAAGATATAATTCCTGCACTCAACGCCTTGGGATAGTGTCAAGTGCCTGAATAGACCAGAGTTGACTGCCCATTCCCGATGAGGCATAGTAGACTCATTTTCTCGTTTATCGCATTCCACTGTGAGTTTTGTTTCTAGCTCACGATCATCTGCATGTGTCGTGCTCTTGTTGGTATCTCGGGTGACTAGCATGTCAAGAGCCTCAAGCTCTGTAGGAAATCTTATCTCCTCTGCAGGATCAAACGATTGTGAATCCCCGAGCATTTTGCAGTCGATCTTGTAATATATCTTCACTTCTGGCAGCGGTTGACGAGATCCTCTCAGAGGGAGCCATGATCCTTCTTGCACACAGTGATTTCCTGAGCAGACTGTCTTTTTACTCTGCACTGCGCATGCTGCTGTCCGCAGGTCCAAAAGGACGAATCCGATCAATTTTGCTCCAGTGGTCCCTACATCTCCTGCCAGGACGCACCGAAGTTTGAGAGTGGAGTTGTCTGCCTGTTTCAAGTCTCGATGCTTTCTTTCTCCGAATTCCCATACCAGCTCCGTGTTGAATACCGGGCTCTGTCACATGTCAAAGGGCATGTTCAGTTTTGTGATACCAAATGGTTCAAAACAAGACCTGAGAAAGAGGCTTGGGGTCGGTCGTCAATGTCTCACCGTTGAAACGTCCTTCAAACGCGATAAATCTCCCACCCTCTTCGATGTGCTGGGGGAATCTCCTGCCCTTGAAGATGCGCACAACCAGCTGGTAGTACAAGGATGCATCCTTCATTTCATCTCGTACCATCTCGTTAGACAGGGAGTAGGTGCCCATTCATCTGCACAGGGTTGTTCAAATGTTCAGCAGTCACCATAGGCTAGAGCTACAAGTTTGGACCAAGAGTACAATCTGACAGAATGCTACAGATACAGATTATGCCTGATCATGATGCTGTTCCAAGACTATTGTCAGTCAAGCATAGGCATTCTTATTAATCTATAATGTTCAATTCCACCACCATTTTTCTCAGCGCTTGTTTACTCTGCTTCTCTCCTTCTCTTTCCGCATTTCCTTCTGTCCTTCCCCATTCTGACTCGAACTTTCCCTGTCCTCCCCTTCCTCCGATGATTTTCCCGCCATTCTCTGGGAGTAGCGTTACGAAACCGTTACGATACTTGAGACTGAGTGGATTAGCTCAGCGGAGTTTAGTTACTCTGAAACGGGCAGTCAAGATAAGCCCCAACGCATGTCGGAGGGGTGGGTGCTAGGGAGGGACAGCAGGGGTACAAGGGGGTAGTATGACTACAATTATGGAAACAGGGTAGTGGAAACAGAGGGGGTGGGGTGGGGTGTGTTGATTGAGCCACTACAGGAATGGCTTTGATTGGCGAGGGGAGGGAAGGTCGTGCCATCATGGACTCGTTCTCCTCCTCTTCCTCTCCTCTCTCACTTCATGCAAGAACTCTTGATCACTCCTCCTCGCGTGTCGGCCACTCCTCATCTTTCATGGAGTCCCCGCGCGGCAGCGGGTCAGGTGAGTGTGGAGGATCGAAAGACTTACTTTAGCTCAGTGAGTTTCTGTCCGCAGAGAGCGAGATACACCATCTCTCCAAGAATGTAACTGGAGAGAAAAGAACACAAAGCAGCAGTTTTGCAAGAGAAAACGATTTCAACGAGATTGAAACGCTTGCAAGGCCTTTCAAGATTTACGCGGATAAAGCATTAAACCTTCAGAACACGCACAGACGGATAAACCGAAGCAAGATCAACCTGGCAGGAGACTTGAACAACCAGGACGATTGCGTGCGAGAACTGCTCAAAGAGAAAACTAACATCTTGTCGAAATCTTTTGATGGGAGGATAGACTCAAACATGCCTCCTGTATCTCCGATTGTCAACCCCTCGTTTCCTTTGCCCTTGTCAGCTCAAACGTCGCACATCACGAGGAGGACGCGTAAGGTGGATGGGATGAGCCCGCGAGTGGCCCAGCTCTGCCTCGCTTTCGAGCCGGAAGGCAATCATCCTGGCGTGACACAGGTCAGTGCTCTGCTGGCACAGAAGATTCCTCACTCTGACTCTCCGGCAGGATCCCCTCCTCCTGATCAACAATGACCACTCTGTTCATGTCTTCGCCGGCTCCGAGAACATCAAGACAAGCGTTGAAGCCCAAGACGGGGACCAGGAAGCTGCGGGATCGTCAGCTTGCCAGAGTCGTGAACGCTGTCGCGAGGTATGGCGACCTGCCGTGAGGTTGCTAGAGAGTGACGCGTGTGGAGGGGGGGGAGACAGGAGGGGAGGAATCGTCTTCCTCTTCCTTGCCTCAAGGAAGCGATGAGGATGCACCAACGGAGCGGTTGGACCAAGACTCGCATAGACGTCAAACAGAGGAGAATGGGAGCTCGTGGTCGTTCAGCTGTGCGATGAAGCAAGAACAGAGCACGTATTTGCTGAAGATGATGATGCAGATGATGCTGTGTTGTAGTTGATGATGATGCGGTGATGGTGGTGATGGTGGTGATGGTGATGGTGGTGGTGGTGGTGGTGGTGATGATGATGATGATGATGTGTTGGTGATGACATTCCTTTGCAGGTGCTGGGCAGTGAAGATTGACGAGCTTCGCATCGATGAGCTTGATAGTTTGATGGAGCAGGAGCTCTTCTATCCCTTTCTCTCTCTGTCTGTCTTGATGCAAGGATGTGACGTTCCTGTCGACCATGCGGCTGCTGCAGGACTGGAGTTGGACACTTCCGACTTGCCTCCTACTCGCCTGCTTCTTCCTCCCCAGAGATCCACTGGCCCTCCTGTCCTCCTCTTTGACATTGATGAGGCTGGTTCCTGCTCCTCCCCTCGGGTCTCCGAGCAGTATGCCTGGCTGGAGCACTTCGAGCTGCGAGCTAGTCAGCCCGACATCAACCCCACAGACGGCGAGGAGGTGAGGAGAGTTGAGCGAGGGAGAGGTGCGAGCGAGGACATGAGACGGACTTGAGGGAAAGAGTAGGGTAAGGAGGCGAAGCCTTGAACTAGTAAACGAGGGAATGAAGAGAGGAATGGAGATCTTGGAAGAGGAGCAGAGAGAGGACAAGGAACTGAGCGTGGCAAGGGAGGAGGAGCTCGGTCTTACCCTCATGCAGCCGGACGAGCATTTGCGCCTGCGCATTCCACTGGATGGTCAAGATGTCACGATCTTGGTCTCACTACGTGGGCTGAATGGAGCAGGACGAGAGATTGCCGTCGCCTCCGCCACGGTGAGGCCTCGCGTGTCAGAGGAAGTCTGAGACTAGGAGCAGATGGCGCTCGGACGGGAGCAGCACGTGCGTGAGTGGCTGCCGCTGGAAGTTTTCAGCTCGTCTCTTGCTCACGTGAAGATGCGAGTCCATGTGTGCGCGTCCTACTCGTCAGTAGCTGCGGGATGGGATGAAGGCGCGCGGGAGGAAGAAGTGAGATTCCCTTGCTCCCTCCTGCAGCTGACGATGTGCAGGAGGCAAGCTCCAAGGCGATGCTGCGGACCAGCCTCGCAGCTCTGCTCCACGACAACACGAACCAAACAAGTCACGTGAAACGAATCCTTTCCTTTGACGAACACGAGGACAAAGTCTTCCAGCTGACAGAAGCGTGTCAGGTCCTCCTCCTCCTCCTCCTCCTCCTCCTCCTCCTCCTCCTCCTCCTCTGTAAACATCTTCTCCTCGCCTTAGCTTCCTTCTCTCCCTCTCCTTTCCGTCTTGTCACCTTCGAACATCCCCAGGCGCTTCAGTCTCGTCACGAGACGAACTTACAACTGATCGAGAGACTTTCGGAGGAGTTGAAGAGACACAAATCCGACGAGGACAAGCGAGAGGGCGCGAGGCAGGAGCAGAAAGAAAAGTCGAAGGTGAATGCAGGAGGAGGCAAAGAGAAGGAGGGGAAGTAGGAAGTGGTGGAGTGGAAGAAAGGATCGAGATGAATGGTCGAGGTGGCTTGTGAGTTGGTGTGGAGCTGAGGTGAAGGGGCGAAGAGAACAAGAGGACGTGTTGAGCAGGCGGCTGGATGGCGAAGAGAGTGAGAGGAGATAATGAAGAGGGCGAGGAGACCAAGGGAGGGAACTGATCGAGTTGGCTGATCAACTTCAGCTTGAGGAATACGTAAAGGAGCTTGAGATGTCTCAGAAAGCTGCTGCGATCAAGGAAAGAGAGACTCGAATCGCCGCTGAAGTAACCCGCCTCCTCCCTCCTCCCTCTCCTCCTCCTCCTCCTCCTCCTCCTCTCCCTTCCCTCTCCTCCCTCCCAACTTGCTCTGCCTGTTCGAGTCCAGTTTCCCCAGTTCCTTCCTCACTCCCCGACTCCTCCTCTCACCCCCCGCCTCGTCACATGTCCTGTCCTCTGCTTCTCTTCGCTCCTCGTGCAGGTGACGAATCCAGCAGAAAGCTGAAAGGCTGCTCGCCATGAACGAGGAGGCGCACAAGGGGCGAGCAACGTCGCTGCTCTTCGAGAAGTTTGTGATCAAGCTGATACACGCTGAGGAGGTGACGAGAGGGAGGAGGAGGGAGAACAGATGGCAGGGGGAGGGAGGAAGGGAGGAGGGAAGGAGGAGGGAGAACAGATGGCAGGGGGAGGGAGGAAGGGAGGAGGGAAGGAGGGAGAACAGATGGCAGGGGGAGGGAGGAAGGGAGGAGGGAAGGAGGAGGGAGAACAGATGGCAGGGGGAGGGAGGAAGGGAGGAGGGAAGGAGGAGGGAGGAGAGAGACGAGGAGGAAGTGCCAACTGCGTTTCACCGGAGCTTGGCAGATGAGGAGGGTAAAGACCTGCGTGCGCGAGCACCAGGTGATATCTGTGAGCGGCTTCAAGGAGCGAGAGAGTTGGGTGAGAAGCATCGTCGACGAGCAACGAGATCATATCGCAAGACTGGCGGTAGGAGGAAATGGAGAGCTCGACCCGTCCCTGACGATCCTCGGCTCCTCCTGCTTTTCCTGCTCCTCAGAATCAAAACGACGCTCTCTCCACCGATCTGGACAAGCTGAAGGAAGTCCAGGCGAGCTTGTTGGAGAGATTGCAAGCAACAGAGGAAGAATGTCAAGTAAGATCCTGCTCTCCTGTAATCTCCTCTCCTCTCCTCTCTTCCGCCCTCCTCTCCTCTTCTCCGCCTCCTCTCCTCTCCCCTCCTCTCCTGCCTTACTTTAACGTCCCTTACCTTTTCCGCCAATTCTAACCCATATCTCAACAGATCTCTGAGATGGAGATGCGATCGAGGCTGGAGAAACAATTTGCAAGAGAACTTTCTCGTGCTGTCAACGAGGCTGTCAGTCCCACTACTCCCTGCTCTGTCCTCCCCTCTCCCTCTCTCTCTGTCGCGTCCTTCTCAATGGTCAACAGGTCGTCAGTGCGTTGAGGCGAGGAAAACAAGAGGGGAAGGAAGAGGAGGACAGGAAACGAAGGCAGATACATTTGATGGAGGTAAGAGAGGGAAGGTGGGAAGGGGAGGAGCAAGAGGAGGATGGGGAGAGGAGGAGCGAGGAGCTAGAGAGGAGGGATCTTCTGCCCTTCACCTTGTCACCTAGGAGTCTTCGCGCCTCTCCCGCCTTCGCTCGCTCCTCGACGATCTGACCCGCTGCGCTGCCGACGCCGCTCTAGTGCATGCAGACATGCGGAGACAGCATGACGAGATGAAAGGGGAGGGTGACGTTGCCAGCACAAGGGCGGGTGAGCAGACAAGGACCCAGTTGAAAGCGGAGGAGGAGGGCGAGGTCGATGATGAAGAAGAGGAGGACGAAGAGGACGTGGGTGAAGATGATGAGGCAGGCGTGCGTCGACCTGGTCTTGTTGCCTCCCACATGCACGCGGGAGGTTTTGACACGTTGTGAAAGGATTGTCGTCAGATGGTGACAAGATGAATGGAGAAGAGGAAGACGAACGAGAAGTCCCGGAGCATGTGCTGCTCCATCGCAAGCAGGTCGCCTTGCAGCTTGCCCGACGTGCTCATGCCTTTCTCCTCGGGCGTGCAGACCTTTCATCCGTCGCACAGGCATGTCAACAAGCATTTCCATTCCGTGCTCTCTCCTCTCTCCTCCAACTTCCCTCTCTTCCTCTGCCTTCTTCTCTGCTCTCTGTTTCCTCTCCCTATTCCCCCTTCCCTCTCCTCCTCTCCCCTCCCGCCGTTCTACTCTCTCCTCTTTCCTCCATCCCGTCTCCCCCTCAGCACTTGTTGACCCAACGGCCTCGCCACGCTCATCGTCCCCTTCTCTCTCAGGTCCTGCACAGCATGAATCGCAGCAGCGGGGATCACCTCCGAGCGTTCGACCACGAGGAGGAGCCGGCGGCCTGTCGGTCATCCGGAGACAGCAAGGGACCTCAGCAGTCGTTCTCGAGAAGGTAGAGACGCTGGCAGAGGAGCGACACTGAATCATGGGCTGCAGACCGATGAAGCGCGACTCCTCCTCCTCCTCCTCTCGTGTCTTCTCCTCCGTCATCTCCAAGTCACTGGAGACTCTCGCGAGGAGGAAACGAGAAGTTGCGTGTGCTCGCCGTGCGGCTGCGATGCTGCGGGAGGGAAATGACGACAAGTTGTCCCTCCTGTCTCCCTGGCTCGGCACTGAGAGCTCGACTGAAGCCTCGTCCTTCCCTGTAAGAGCCAACATGAAGCTGAAAGACCAACAGCAGGAGATGCTCGGAGGGAGGGGGGGGGTTGGCAACAAAAGAGCAGAGGAGGAAATGAGAGGGGGAGAGGACTGCAAGGACACTGACAGTGACTTCAACGAGGTGCTGGATGCCAACTTTACAGCTCGCAAATGGACCGAGGAAGTTTTCCGCCTCTTCAACATGAAGCTCCGAGATCCTCTTCCTCCTCTGCTGCCTGCGGAGGAACGAGCGGAGAGTGCGGGAGGGGGTGGGAAGGTGCCGGCAGACGCGTCGGGAATGAAGCATGCTACTGTTGCATCTGCTTCCTCTAAGCCCGGGAGGCAGCGAGAGGAGCTCACGTACAGCAGAGCCACGGCAGGCAGCAGATGGGAGGAGGGAGGGACGGGAAGTCCGCGCTCTAGCCCTTCAGGACTCACGTTTGTGCCTTTGAGCCCATGACAACGCGGGAGACTGAGAGGAGAGCAGGTCGAGATGGGAGAAGATGGAGGAGGAGAACAAGCTGCTGCGCAGCCGTTTGCTGCATCCCAAGGAGGAAGACGAGAGGGTGAGGGGGTGGAAGGGGAGTGAGAGCCTGTGACTGCATACCAGACGTGGAGCAGTGCGATGGAGGAGATGAAGACATGGGGAGATAAGCTGAAGAATTCCATGCGATAGCACAGCGAGGATACTCAGCAGCGGCAACAGTTCCTTCCGTCAGTCCCCGCGTGATCTCACGCGCCATTTATCATTAGCAATATCTTACACATGTACAATCATGACAAAGCTCAGCTCTCTCCTCGGAGCTCAGGTTGTTGCCGTCTGACTCAAGAGCTCGCACAAGCCTGTCCGTCTTCTGCGATCGCTTGAGCTGCTTCTCCTGCTCCTCCACCTTCCCCAGCTCCTTCTTTGCCGACTCAAGCTTCTGCTTCTCCGCCTTCAGCTTTGACTGCGCTGCAACTGTGTCACCCTGCGCCTTTGCCAGTCGCTGCATCAAAATCTCTGCCGCCTCCTCGGCGTTCTTCACTTCCTCCGCGTCTTTCTTCAGTTTATCCTTGTACGCTTGTAGTTTCTTGCCCACGTGCTCGGTCTCCTTGTAGTGTTGCAGCAGCTGATTCTTCTGTTCTATCAGGCTCTTGGTTGTCTTCTCTAGCGCCGCTCGCTGGGCCAGCAGCTGCTGGTCTTTCCTTTGTAACATAGCAAGCTCTTGTCCGCGATCGTACGCTAGGGGCTCCATGAAGCGCAAGTTAATGCAGTACAATGCAAGGATTGCATTGAGACAGATGGATGCTCCGAGCAAGGCGGCTGTGAACTTACCATGACGAGGGCGACTCCTGCCAGGCATGGCAAGCATCACTATGACTTGGCAGGGTTTCTCGTTTCACGAGGATATCAACTGAGATCCTCAACAGCAAATACAATCTCAACGTCATCTCCTTGCACACGCCAATCGTCTGGTTCTCTTGCCTTCAACTGGTGTCTTATGCTTGTCTGCTCCCTTCTCCTCACTCTGATACCAGACCTCAAGGCAAGCAGACCACCCCTCTCCTCTTGCGTTCCACCTGTCTTCAGCTTTCTCCTCCTTCCCCATTCACTCCTTCCTGGTCCTCCTCCTCCTCCTCCTTCCTGGTCCTCCTCCTCCTTCCTGGTCCTCCTCCTCCTTCCTGGTCCTCCTCCTCCTCCTTCCTGGTCCTCCTCCTCCTTCCTGGTCCTCCTCCTCCTCCTCCTCCTCGCTTCACCTCTGTATCAGCGCTGACGATGCCTCCATGACTCCTCGTTTTGATACATGTACCCCCCCTGATCACCTCGAATGGACCCTACCCCAAAATATTGGTTTGGTTCATAACTAATCCAATCTAAACCCCGCAGCTCAGGTCGGAAATCAAGGAGTCTTGGGGATACAGGGGGAGGGGGTAGTAGTTAAAGTACCGGTATATTTCCATTAAGGTTAGGGGGAAGGTAGGGGTACACAGAAACAACTAGGGGTGAATGTGAAGACTAGCGGAAATAGGTTATGATCGTCGTTCATGAAGGGTAGGGACCTTGATTGGTGGGTAGGGGTGATGTGATGACGGGTATTTTTGTTATACAAAATGAGGGTATATGTGTATATTATTATTGAAATTGGGGGTAGGGGTACTTCATTTGGATGGAAGGGTGGGATTTCAACTTCCGGTGTTACTTTTGGCGAATGGCACATGGCTGAGGAGGATGAGGAGAGCAGTTGTAGAAGTAGCAGCAGCAGCAGTATGATGATGATGATGATGATGGTGGTGGTGGTGGTGGTGGTGGTGGTGGTGGTGGTGGTGATGATGATGATGATGATGATGATGATGATGATGATGGTGGTGGTGGTGATGATGATGGTGATGATGATGATGATGGTGATGATGGTGATGGTGATGAAATAGAAAAATAGAAATGAGGAGGAGGAGGAGGTTGTGGTGGTGGTTGTGTTGGTTGCGGCGGAAGTGGAAGGGAGCTGCGGAGGTGGGGAGGGTGGTCGTGAGGTAGAGTATGAGGGATGAAGGGGATGGTGGGGAGAGGGTACAGTTGTAGGGAACGAGGGGAGGGAGGGGACAGGAGGGTGGTTGGGGACACACGAAGGAGTGCAAGGGAAGGAAAGAGTAGCCTTTGGAATGGGAGGGAGAGTTAAACGTGCTGGAGGTCGAGGAAAGAGACAAGCACTACAGGTAACTCAGGGCAGGCACAGAAAGGAGAAGAGGGCGAAAAATCAATCATGAAAGTGAAAGACAAATGTGAAGATATGCTTGTCTTGCCTTGGCAACAGGAGGATTGGAGAGGGGTTGCGAAACATGATTGAAGTTTTCTCAGATGTTCAAGGAGATCTTCGGCTACCACAAATACCGAGTGAGGCGTCGAGAAGTAAATCACCAGCAGATGGTATAAACTGCCTGACCCTCTCGCTGCGAGCTGACATGAGGCAGCTGGCGGACCTTAACTTCTTCATCCCTTACAACATGACGAAGCCTGAGGACAAGGTTGAAACCTACACAGGCAGCACCAACCCCGGAGACGTCTGGTCCTTCGAGGTCGATGCTCCCAAGCCCTTCCCTGGCGCCTCCTCCTTGGTCGCGGGCCTGGACGACTCAGGGCAGCCGATCACCAACGCGAGCCAGTCGGGATGACGACAAGAAGCGATGACTTGAAGCCGCTCTTGATTCTGACCCAGGTGTAGACTGAGATAGAAGCGAATGAAGCCCCTGATACGACCTGGGGGAGAGGGAGAGAGAGGGAGGGAGAGGGAGGGAGAGGGAGGGCAGACAAGCAGCGTACGTGTTGATCAAGCTCGTTTCACTAGCTCTTCTCTCGCTACGGAACAGCCGGCGCCAGCTCCCTGTCACTTTTTCCGGGGGTGACCTCCACACGAGATCTTGCGAAGATCCGTCACGCGAGCAGAGGAATGTAGAGCAGCTCACCTTCCCTCCAGCAGCATCCCAGGGCATGACGGCGCTCAAAGATCTCTTGGTCAACCTGCAGCCCGTGAGCCGTGCAGGAGGCAGAGCAGCACCTGGTTGACCTCAACGCACATCCCGCGTGGAAGGGGTTCAAGCACGTCTCCTCCTGGCATGTCAAGCACCACCCCGACTTGGTGCCGCAGAGGTAGCAGACGTGACTCCAGCGCGACCGATCCAGCTGAGGGAGAAGATGAGGCGCGAAGAGCAGTTCCTCGTGTCACCTGGTCCAGCCCAGATATCTCGTCGCGCCCGATTTTCAGCTCGGGGAGGAAGCGAGCACAAGTGATGTGCGCCCATCGCCCGTCCGAAGTTGGACGAAGAGCTCCGAGCTTACCCTGACAAGAGTGAGACGAAGAGAGACAGAGCGGGGAAGAGAGGAGAGGGGTAGAGGAGAGGAGAGCATAGCGGGGTGAGGGGAGCGAGGGAGCAAGCGTTTGATCCACCTGAGGGCAGAGGGCACAAGATCGATTTTCCTGTTCGATGTCGTAGCAACATGGGTCGCACTTGAATCCTACTTGCGCGACTGCTCGGATGCTCGCCTCCTTGTCCAGGAAATCCCCGAGGTAGCAATTGAGATGGACAGTCAGCCCTGACAGCAGCAGAAGCGTGAGCATCGCACGAGTATCCTCTCTTCCTCCTACCACATCGGCAAACCTCCAGCGGTGCTTCTTTCGACCTGCAGATCTCGCAGTGCTTCTTTCGCTTTCGGGGCTCCTCCCACTGCTCGCTGCTTAAGCTTAAGAATTCCCCGAGCATCACTTCGTCCTCTCCCGCGGCGTCTTCTCCACTCCCTCCTGCTTCTCCTTGAGCTCACTTGAACGGGACGGCAGGGCACAGGACTCACTCTCCCCTCCTCCCTCGGTCAGGCCATCTGGTGAACTCCCCGTCACTTGCAAAGCTTGCTCCATCCCACCGCTGATGCCTTCGGATCGACATGCCGGGGGTGCGGGAGGTTGAGAGACTGAGAGGAATGAGCTTGTTGACATCTACAGCTGAAGGTACCTGGTACTAGCGCCCCCGCGTCACCATCCTGTCCACCTTCCTGCTTGACTGCCGGAAGCACCAGAGCCTCAGTCGCGTCCTTGTCGTTAAGCTGCTTCTGCTTTCTTCCCTTGAGCCTCTCCCCTGCCGCATCATCTGCCGCACCGTCAGCTCCCCCCATTCCCTCCTTCAACATCTTCATCTCTCACTTGCAAGCGAGTTGAAACCCTCGTAGGCCTGGAAGGCGTTTCCCCGAGGGACGGGAGACTTCTCCGACGTCTCTTGCAGCACCAGCGTGAAGAATCGCTGCACAACTGAGGGAGGGTCGAGGCACCAACTCTTGGGCTCCTTGTCCCTGCTCTTTGTCACCCCACAGGCATGCTGACAAGGCTCACCTCAGGATCGAGCGATGATGCTCCTTGAGCGCCACGTTGCACAGGTGGGTCTCCAAGAGAACCTGCAAGAGGCTCAGAGGCTCTGCCGGTCAAGTCGACGAGGACGACCTGAGCTTTGCTTCCATCATCCCACGTCACATGGTACCAGGCCTGATCGCTGCTCAAGTACTTCTGCGAGTTGTTCTTCCCCCCAAGCACTCCCATATATATACAATTTTCATCCCACCTGTAAAGATTGAGGGCAGACAATGAGCTCGAGAAAGGATCAACAAGAACAATCACTTGTAGCTGATGTTGCACTTTTTGAGATCGAGATCGGCCACATGCTGTTTCGCCGTCTCCAACAGCTTGTTACACAGAGCGTCGTCCTGGCCAAGTGAGGAGAGACGGCAAGTCTGAGCGTGACTGCCGCTGGCGCTCCTGTTCTCTTCTTCACCCACGTCACCAGCCTCCTCTTCTCTCCCTGAGATGTTCCACCCACAGCTACTGCGAGGGTAGAGCATGTGCATGAGCTCGACCTCGGAGAGTTCGAGAGACACGAGCTCCCTTGAGGGATCTTTCAACTCGTTCAGTTCCGCCTTCACAATCATCAACCTCGTGGCTTCTTCGCTTTCATCCTCCTCCTCCTCTTTATGCGTCTTCTTCACCTTCGTACCACGAGCAGCAGCTTTCTTGTACGTTCTCGAGGGTTTCAGCACGCTCGTCCCCGCGTCTTCTTCTACCCCTTTATCTACGTTACTCCTTGGCATTCGATTGCTTGCAAGGCTTTCTGTCTTCCTTCTCTTGATTCTACCAACAGTCTTGCTCAGTGGCTCATGCTCCTGCTCCTCCTGCTCCCCGTCAGAATGTTCGGACAGCGTGATCTCAAGAACGTCGAGGGACCTCTGGTGCTCTAGCACAACAATGGAGTATCAGTCCTCGTTCAAACCTCGAACTAAGGATCACCTTGGTGGTACGCCGAGTCAGGAAGATCCCTGGGATCAAGAGCCGGTTGCTCCTCGGCCATGGTCAACGACGGCACTTGGCTGTCCAGAGGGACAGGGAACAGATCATGTGCGCTGGCCCTCCTGTCCATGATGTCGGGGCTGGCAAGGGTTCGTTCAGGTGCAAGGGGTCAGCATCGCCCTCGGACGTTCGCTCAGGGCTGCGATGGCTCTCATCGTCGCAGCTGAATCTGTCGTGCTCCTCCTCCAACCCGGACAGCTCCAGGAACTGGTTCTGCGTTGTTGATAACCCTTCATGTAGATCCATATCGATCGCGAAATCTTCTCCCGCCAGGCATTCATCCCCGTCTGAGATGTTTTTTACCTTGAAGCTTGTCTTCGCCTCTTCCATGCCCTCGCGCTCCTCCTCCTTCACCCCCATCGTGCTCTTCATACCCTCATGTGCCGCCTCCATTATCGCTTCCGTGCTTTCTTTCTTCCCCCGCTTGTCCGCCATGCCCATCTGTCCGTCCTCCTCACCCTCCTGCCCTTCCTCCAAGACTTGATTTCCCTGCTTCACGCTCTCCCTCGCCTTGTCCGTCATTTCCTTCCCCTCCTCCTTGCCCTCTTGTGCGCCCTCCATGCTGTCCCCCCCGTAATCCTTGCTGTCCTTCCCCTCCTGCGTCATCCCCTTTCCCTCCTCCTTGCTATCCTTCCCCTCCTCTGTGATCTCTTCCATGCTCCCCTTCCCCTCCTTGCCCTCCGGTGAGTGATCCATGCTCTCATGTGAGTGATCCATGCTCTCATGTGAGTGATCCATGATCTCATGTGAGTGATCCATGCTCTCCTTCCCTTCTTCCATGCTCTTCTTGCCCCCTTCCTTGCTGTCCTTCCCCTCCTCCCCCTCCTCCACGCCCACCTTCGACTGATCCATCATCTCCTGCCCCTCATCCATGCTCTCATGTGAGTGATCCATGCTCTCCTTCTCCTCTCCCATGTTTTCCTTCTCCTCTCCCATGCTCTCCTTCGCTCCCCTTGACTCCTTCAACTCAAGCGCTTGCGGTCACATTTCTTTGGAGACTCATTGGGCAAGCTCGCCTCAGAATCTTTGATGAGTAAATTTATTACTCACTTGACTTCCCTCGAGGTCACCACCCCCACCCCACCCCCAGGAAGGGCTCGGGAGCCCCTCGGAGTTGTCAAAAAGCCGTACGACCCCTAGTTCCGACGAACAGGAAAATGAGGGGTAGGGGTCCCATCGGAGGGTTCTGAAGTTCCGGGGGGTAGGGAGGATTTGAGGCCTTGAAGTTCGAGTTAGTTAGTTTCAAGTTTGGAGGGTAGATGGGGGTAGGGGTAGTTCGTGGACCGGTGCAGTGAACAGAGTTGCACTGTTTTTAGGTAGAGAGCGCTAGAAGGGGTGGGGTGGGTAGTCGAAGCAAAGGCCAACATGTTTGACCCTGAGCCTGAGTGCGGCTGCGACAATGAAGTCTGCAAGGGGTGAACGAGAACTGCTGGCTCAGGATGCCAGGGATGAGGGTGAGGAGGATGAAGATTTAGTTGAGATGTTGGTGATGATTCGAGATCAAGAACATGGCAAGCTATGAGTCTGAGCTTCATTTCACCCCGTTATAGCCCGGCGTAAATGGAGAGTCGGATTTTGCCGTGGGCCGCCATGTACCAATACTTGAGCTTGAGATAGCATACAAGCTGCCTGAGAGAGAGATAGAGTGATGGCAGAAGGAGCCAAAATATCACCGTCCCTGAACGTGATCTAAACTCTCAGCTTGTACTTGCGTTTCTTGAAGATGATGCAGAAATTCCTCACGAACAACGTGCTTGTCGTTGCTCTGATACCTTATTGCAGGGACCCCCTGGGGTTCAAACTCGGAAAACTTCAACGCCCACCCACTCCGCGCAGGACTTCGGTCATGCGCATTGAGATGACAAGAGACCTTGGGATGAACTGATGTGTAGTCATCCCCATTGACATCTGAAAATGGATAAAGACCTCAGTCGAGCTTTGTTCTCGCCGGGCCCGATCGCGCTGGCGGACATGACTGAGGTCCTGATTGGCGATGATTTAGCATCGCTGGCAGACACCATGTGCTCTCCAACACCCCCAACATCGCTCACCCAAACAAGCGCCTTGAAGGGGGTCGCTCAACGTGATGCTAGTTTGCCGGGACTCAGTCGAAATCATCTCTCAAAGGACGCGCCAGACGAAGTTGCCTGGCTGGAGGAACAAGAAGCCGTGATGCGAATGTAAGACTCCTCCACTTCTACGATCTTTTCTGATCAGATTGAATGACGATTGTGCTAGGCTTCAAGAGATGGAGATAAGGAGGAGATTTGATGTACACAAAGAGACTGAAAGAGGACGAATAAGGAAAGAGATCAGGCTCTCAAACGCTCAAGAAGGTTTTTTCTTCTTGTTCTTTGTCGTTACCGACTACCAACATTGAAGCAGCCAAGCACCACCCTTCAGGAGTGAGTGACGATACGTCAACTCTTGGAGAGTAAGGAATCAAATATTGTGCGGTGCCATGAAAGTATCATCTGATGATTTTCAGTTTCAAAGGAGAGTTTCATTCAAACATCAATAGACCTGGGCTGATGAAAAGAATGCTCGAGTGGGCTAGGCATCTAGGATTGAGGCGGAAACACAAGGCGTACAATCGGAATGTGGTATGTATCATAATGCTTCCTCAAGGGACATTGGCCCTCATGGTCATGTAGACTTCGGACGGGAGGAGACTTGGTACTGCGTCAGTCGAAGCAGAGGTGGTCCTTGCGAACCATTCGAGGTAACAAGATTTAGAATTCCTCCATGCATCACAAACGCTGAATGCATACCAGAGTGACAGTCCTTGACCATAACTTGGAGAGCCTTATGATGAAAGATGCGTGACAACATCTTGTGCTTGTATTATAGTGAGATGAATGTAGAGCGAGAATTCAAAACACTCCCATATAAATTTCAGTTGTGCAATGATGAAATTAAACAAAAATTTCGAACAAATGAATCGAGGCACAAAATGGAGATTCACCCTTGTGACCTCCAAGCTCAAACTACACTCTTGGCAAAAACTTTAAGACCGCGAGAATGTTTAGTATCTGTCGCGATCGTCATGGCCATACCTGAAAACACCATATATGTCAATCGCAGACCGTGCAAACCCTCAGAGGAAGGAATAAAACAAGATTACCTCCTGCCTCCGTCTCCGTAACTGTAAAAAAGAATCAGCGGTCTTGTAAAACAAAATATTTGAGTCTCACCGATCGCCTCCTCCTCGACGTCCGTCACCACGGAAGCCGCCTGAGCGCATTCCACCGCCACCGCCACCGCCTCTCGGACCATCTCCACGTGGCCTTGACATGTTCACGCGGATGTTTCTTCCCATCCACTCAACATTGTCGGTTTTGGAGATAGCATACTCAGCATCAGCGATCGTAGAGTAGGTGACAAAGCCAAAGCCACGACTCCTTCCTGAAGGCAGATCCAGCAACGCTCAAGACAAGAACGAACCAGGATACAACAGGCAAGCATTCAGAATCTCTAGATCAATCTCTCTGATACATCCCACGCACATGGCCAAAAAGAAAAATCGAGAAAGGAGAGAGGCAAGAACAGAAGAAAGACGGCAGAACTCTCGGTCGCAAGCTCCCTTCGACAACATCGTATCAGAGGAAATGCTCGATCGCAGGGGAGGCTCTCATGCTTTTCAACAATCTCGTGCTAGGCGCCAATCAATCTCAAACGGAAAACTTGGCCTTCCCATGAAATCATCTCTGATGTACAAACAAAGCGGGCTCAAAATTTCGGATCATCGAACCAGGATCATCGCGGTCCATAATCACGGTGGTGTCGTCAACTTTGCCAAACTGCAGCAAGTCGTTTAGGAAGAATGACAGTTGAGCAAGGTTGGAGCTTACCTGACTGAAGTACTGCATGAGATCTTCTCCCCTCGTGTCGAAAGAAAGATTTCCGACGTACAACTTGGTGCCGCCGTCTGCTCCAGCTGGACGGTCTCCAGATTTGTACGAACCACGGTCGTCCCTGCGCCTTGGGGGGCTCTTGGACCTTGAGCGAGATCTTCTTTCCATCTTCTTGAGTCTACACAAATCCATGAATCATCTCTCAACCCCAACCCAAAGGAACGAGCCAAGTCATTGACCATCAACTCAAGAGCAAGACCCATGGGTGCAGGACGAGCGAGGGTATGGACAAAGAGCGTGCAGGTCTGGTTGGAAGCAGGGGCAGTGATGAGGGATAATCTCTTGTCAAGGGACGGCAGAGGAGAGGAGGGGCCGAGGGGAGGAGGAAGGGAGGAGGAAGCATACCGACGAGGAGAGCGGCAACGAGTGCTGAGAGGGCTGCAGGGAACTGGGGGACTAAATGCAGGGGAATCTAGTACCAGAGAATATAAACCAGTACAAAATGAGAGCTCAGGTACCAATAAATTTGAATATAAAAGTTTACTCAAAAACATCTTCTTGTACCCTCTTGTTACAGCAACAGGTAAATAATTAGGTAGATATGTACAGATTGGCTATGTATCCAGTACCACATCCCTTCCTGGTACAAATTCAGTCCATGGGGTGGGACCTGCAGGGATTATCCGGGATCCTATGCTACCTAGGGGTCCTAGAGAGGTCCTAGTGAGATCATGAGCCACAGCCGTAGTCCCCGGTTATGATAATTGAAATTTCCTATGACCAGCTGTCTTAGTAGCGCCCGTAGCCTGGTAGTTTCAAGGCCCAGTCGGAAGTCCTGATTGTCCTCGTACTGATCTTTAACTTAACTTTGAGTAAAGGGCCCGACCCATCATCAAGGCTGTGCGGCCGGGCGGCGGCCCGGCTCGAGTGTCCGGGCCGAGCACACCGGGCGCCCGCGCGGAGTCGCCGGACTGGCGTGGCTCCGAGTCCCGGCGCTGACTCCCGCGGCCGGGCAGTGAGTCACGGGCCCGGTCAGTCCGATCGTCGGCCGCCGGGGCGGCCGCCGGGGCCGTACGGTATGGTCCGATCGGACTCCGGGTCCGGACCGTCCGGATCAGTGCCGGTGACGGACCAGGACTGACCTGTCCGGATCTGATTCAAGTCACTGATGAGATTAACTTTGAGTAAGGAGACCTCGGCACTGCCGCAAGCGTTCCAGTGGTCACGGGCCCCAACAGGCGCGAGCCGGTGTAGCCCTGCGAGACGGGTCACACCTCGGGCCTCCGAATATCACCAGCCTACCCGTGGTCTGCCCCGAAATAGATAGGGGTGGGTCTGATTCAGCTGCCACTCCGGCGCACTCGCAGGCCGCATTGTCATGGCCCTCAAGGGGTGGGTCAGCCTGATATAGTAAGATGGGGTGGAATAGATGGGGAGAAAGGGGGGGTGGGGGTGAGGAGAGGTCGTATCGAATGGAAGGTGCTGTCTGTTAAATCGACGAGAGGGACATGAGGACGGGTAGGAGATTGACTACAAGGGTGCAATGATGACTATAGGGGCTTCATGTGACTACAAGGACGAAGGGGTCGGAGATAATTTGACTATAAGGATGCGTATATGTATTATAGAGGTGAAGTTGATAGGTCTTATTGACTATAGGACACACTGAAAAAAGACAACTGGGAAGTGTCCTGCTCTATCAGTCGTACGGGCGTACTCAAGTGCGAAAATGGTTCGGCAGACCAGAAAAGTAAAGGCAGGCAGCCAGCAGGCAGGCAGATACTTTGGGAAGATAGGCATGAGGTAAAGTGAGAGCCGAATGAGAACGTGACAGCGCGATACAGACGATGGTGCATAGGGCACGATAAGATAAGAAAGATAGGACAAATCAGTTTGCTGAGAAAAGCATCGGGAAAAGCGAACTTAAGATAGAATGATCGAGACCAGACCGAGTCCTGCTTGTTGATTTGTTGAACCTAAAACAAACCTTTCGGACCGAATAAGCTTCCATGAAATGTTTATGGAGCGATGAGCATGATGGCGACAAGCATTGTGTTAGATGTCTGCAAACGCTCTTTTATGATAGTTGAGCATTTCAGCACCAAAAGTTATGAAGATATAGCTAGCTTCCCAGAAAACCTTATCGTTTTTATGAGAAATTGCATAGATAGGCATCTGTTGTCGTCAGAATATGCGAGCAGAAGTTGCTTGTTACCTTGAAATGGCCCGCAACTATCTTGATGTTGGCATTAAAGATTAGCTTTGCTTTGTTTGACAGTGTGCTAATCACAGGTTTCGGCGCTCTGACAATGAGACATAGTCTGCGCAAATCAGCACGAGACCTGCAACCAACTTATTCTAAATCGAACAACAACGTTATCATTCCACGGCGGAAGGCTGGAGAATCAATGCGATCAGATTCTTCGCCTGTTGTGATTACTGCAAAAACTTTAGAAAATTTTTATTGCATGCCGTTGAAGGAAGCTGCTTCCCGTCTGGTGAATGAAAGCTTTGCAATAGAAGTTCCTTGCTGATGCGAAATTTCTCAGGGTATTTGTGTAACTTCCATGAAATCAGCCTGCAGGAAGTTCGGAATAAGAAGGTGGCCCTTCCGGCGGTTTCATCTTATGAACATGGGGCAGCACTCGGCAACTCAGTCAACGATGTGCCATCGCGTTTCGAATGATAATGCTTTTGACTCCTCAGAGCATACAACAATGTCATTTGATGACTCTGAAGCTGCCTGGACGGCTCAACTGCTAACTGAACGACTAGTGAATCACGATAGCATCTTGGATCGCCCCAGTGGTCGGGATGATCTGCAAGTCCAGAAACAACAGATTGACAAGAATAGAAACATCTCATTTCGTGGAGAAAACGTCAATGATTGCAAGATTTCAATTTTGAACCAATGGTCTAAGGTAACCGCTCACTACGTGATGTTCACACGTACTTTTCTTGACTTCCATACCAGATCAGCAAAGAGCCAGAACTTTTCATGCTTGCTTGCCGGCCCATGGGAGATTACGGTGCAAGATCTTTGATTAAGTTTTGAGTTACGATTCCTAATCTTCGACTTTGGGCAGGGTGGATGAAGAATGATCCGCCAGAAGACTCAGGCGACGATCTTGCATTTCTCGTTGGCGGAATTGATGTTTGCAACGTGAATTGAGTTGTTTTTGTTTGTTTTCCTCGTGTGTACTTAAGTGTGTGTTTACAAAATTTCTTATTTTACAAGTGTTTGATAGTAAGATCGTGTGAAAGATGTGAAATAAAATCAAGCCTTTCAAGGGCGTAGTGTGTGGCGAATATTGAGCTATATCTTTTGATCAGATTGGATCGGTGAAACTGACCTCTGATTGAAAATCGTGGTTCAGCTGCTCTAGCCTTACAAGAAGCCTGTTGGACGAGCAGGACCGTTTGTGACCTGAAAGCTTTCAGCGCAGCAATCTCTCTCATCATCTCTTACCATGTAACTTTCTTTCCGATCCTTCACCTGTTGACATGTCCTGCAAAAGAACGACTCGTGACAATACTTCTGGAGCTCGAGAAATTCTGACTTAGGGCTGAGCTCCTGCAAAAAACTATCAGGTGCAATCATCGCCTCTGAGTTAACTTTCCTTCTTCCATCGGAAATATTCCATGAAAGCAGCGCCGTCTTGGTCAAGTCTGCGAAGCTCTTGAGCCAAGTGCTGCACGGAATTAAAATTGTCCAGGAGCAGAACACAGTGCGAGCATGGGAGGAATTTATGCACGTTTGGCGCTCCTTTGTAGATGGGTAGTACTCCAGCCATCATGGCTTCGTAAATCTTCTCAGAGACGTAATCGTTGTCGACTTCGTTCTCTAGGACAAGTGCGAACTTGTATTGTCTCATGGACTTGACCTTTCCCTCTGTGCCTGGAGGAGAGATGGCATTGTTGAGAACCCTGCCGAATGACTTGACAGGCACAAGATCCATGAGCTCTCTCAGAAATCTGGTTCGCTCCCACGATGCTGCAGCATTGGAAATGAAAGCAGACACTAGTGCTTCAGTGGACCATTCGTGAGGCGGTGGGCGGTACAGATCCTTCCAGTCCGCATAGCTGCAGTACAGTGAGGGAACATGCGCAGACAACTTCCACGACACCTCGAAATCAAAGAGATGTCCTCTTCCTATTTTTGCCCACGACCAGAACAAGGAGTGCTTGTGCTTTGGCTCTCCTTCGAAGACTGCAAACTGTTGCCCTGCAGCTTTTGGAGGAAGAGATGCCTGATGCTCCTCTCTATTGTACATGCCAGCATAAAGCCACACCATATCTGCTACAGCCGCAAGACTTTGATTAGTCGTCCACGTGCATTCCCACCTCGAGCGGTTCCTGGAGCTTGTGACGGTTGCGCAAGTTTCACGAATCTCACTCTGCATCGACCATGCTCCTGTCGATCTCCATAGCCGAGGAGAGAAGATGCTTACACCTCTCCCTCTCTCGCTCGCCCTGCATTCTTCCGCTTCCCCGCTCATGTCCTGGTCCAGGCACTTGGCCATTGTCGCCAAGCTGGCGATCAGCATGAGGCGCCGCATCTGCATGCCTTCAGCAAAAGCTGCCTCAGAGTTATGGTTAGTAAATAGTGAGAGACAGCTGCAAACAAGTAGGAGGAAAATACAAATTCATCGAGGGCAGTAAAATATGACGTTACTGACGCCGGAGCCTGGCATGATGGCGAAGAGAAGGGAGCGCATGAATCTGTCGTGTGACCTCATGGAGCGATGATTGGCTCTAAGCTTGTCGCAGTGTTGTCTATCACGCCTTGAGACTGAAGACGCAAGTGGTGGCTATGCGGAGTCTTATCGAGAGCCACTAGCAACACGTTCGCCTGTCATGAGCAACAAGTTCGGCTTTCTTCTGCCTTCGGACTTCTTCATGGTGAGAGAATATCTCAAGTCATGGCTCGACGTTGCACAGAAGCATGCTCTTGAGAAGAGCATCGCTACAGCGGGGTGCAAGTTCAGCTATGGCTGGGCTACCACCAGGCTCATGAACAAGTGCTTTCTTTGCTGGCAGATGGCCGCGGTCTCGTCCTGCTGCAGCCGCTTGCAGGCTCTCAAGACGATTCTTCAAGTCTTCATCCCTAGAGCAAAGCTACGGGCTCTCTACCAATGTTTTGTGGTACGAGGAGCCGACAAGCTTGCTTGGCCTGATGCTTGTGTTGCAGAGATTTAGACGTGAATCAGCGCTGCGACGAGCAAAGAGGCTTGTGCGCCAGATAGATGAGACAGGAAGGATGCAGGAAGCCTTACAGCAAGCCTTGCATAAGTGGCAGGATGAGGCTCTATCCAAGCACAGGTCCTCGGCATACGGATACTCTCCTGCTTACTGGAGTCGATCCGACTCCGAGGAGCATGGGACGAATGGGATGCACTCGAGCATCGACAAGGAGATTGACAACCGCAGAGACAGGCGGCTGCTTCAAATCATTCTCAATACATGGCAGGAAGTCGCAGAGCGAAATACTAACAATTTTGCTCGTTGCCTATGGACCTTCTCTTGTTGGTGCAGGGAGGTAAATCGTGTCTGTCAGTATCGAAAAAAGCTACTGAAAGGAATCATAATGTCGAAGGCGTTCAATTTTATGCATTCATATTTTCAAGAATGGAATAAGAGCATCAATGCTCGTAGCATAAGGCTAAGATGAAACTTCAATAATTACGAGAATCTAATCACTTTTGCTTCTGCCAACGTCAACTCAGAGAGTCCCTACAATTCATCATTGTATGATGAAAGCATCATTTTCAACTCGAGATTATCATCCATGCTAGAAGGCATCGCGCAGTAGTCTTGGATGCTGTTCTCGTTGTCCTCTTGTACAGCAATCACGCGAATTGCAGAATTCTCATAGTCAAGGACCATCAATCTGATCTCAACAAGTCAGAAACTTGAGCTGTTTTGTGAACCACTGGCAAGACCTGCGAGAATCGATGACGTTGAGCGAGCACGGCATGTTGAAGCTGGCCTTCAAGAACTGCCAGAGTCTAGTCAAGGGACCAAGGTCAGATGAGAGTTGGATTCGTACCGTGCCATCGGAAGATCCTGCATCTCCTGTTCCTGCAAGTGTCGTGACTTGACCGGTGCTAAGATGCAGCTGGCGGATTCGTTGCCCTTCCATTTCAGCTATGAAAGCATACTTGCCTCCGGCTGATATCACAATGCTCATCGGAAATTCGAACCTGTATGTCGAATTAACGAAGCGAACAATCCAAAGTCAGCGATTCACGTTGCATTCGTTCCAAATCCATTGTCACTTCCGGAGTTTCCGTTTCCTGCTATTGTCGTGACTGCTCCAGTGGAGAGCGTCAACTTCCTGATTGCATGATTTCCCGCGTCAACCACTAAAACCTTCCATGAAATGTAAATTGCAAGACTCAGGCTCCAGCATCGCTTTACCTCTTCACCATTTGGAAGGAAAGCCACATCAGTTGGGCGATTGAAGGAAGAATTAACACCATTGTCAGCATCGTTGAAGCCTTGACTGTATGTCACGTTGCGATTTTGATTTCCTCCTGCTATCGTTGAAACAAGATTCTTGTCCTCCTTGCTCAACAGAACTTTGCGAATGCGATGATTTCCCGAATCTGCAACAAGTATGAAGGAACCATCGGGTGACATGGCCAAGCCTGATTGCAATTTGCATCATTAGTAAAAGAGATCATACTGGGATTCTTTATTGGACCTTCAGGATGGTTGAACAAGGCGTTTGGACCCTCTCCATCTGCAAATCCAGCACCAGAGTCATCGGATCCAGCGACGGTATCTACCACAGCAGGTTTGTCGGGGCTGAGAAAGGGCAGAGGACAGCATGAGAACAAGCCTAACCAAGTTATGAGCGATCAGCACCTTTCTCTTGTGATGATGCGGATGGCATGGTTTCCTCTGTCTGATACGCAAAGACCTGTACGAAGGCTCTGGACAGCCAACCCGCTAGGACTCCTATCATCATGCTCAGGTAAGCAGCAAGAGTTGCTGGCATGAAGTCACTTGAACTTGGCGGAAGACCCGATGCCATCTTTGTATCCTGCCTCTCCAGTTCCCGCCAACAAAGTCACCTGGGACACTACATCATTGCCCTTAACTGTTGTGTTGGATGACATGGTGAAGAGAATCATTACCGTGCCGGTGAATCTATCAAGCACGTAGATCTTATTACCCTTCTCATCTGAAATATAGATGTTTGGGCCCACACCAGTTCCCTCAATTGCTTTCGCCCGATTGAACACAGCGGCTTTCATGCCCGGATTCAATGCAAGATCCGTTTTATCATCTCCATCAATATCCTGATCGTCCGATTCAGGTTGTAGCAGACCTCGTACCTGTCAATTGGCATGTTACGCAGTGAGATAAGGCGAAGCATCAAGACATTGTCAGATTGAGGTCATACCGTGCAAACAGTTCCTTTCATTGTTTTGGCGTGCAACAAGCTGGCTGCGTGCAGCAAGAAAATCGAAACTAGCATGAGCCCACGCATCGTTTGACAGCGAAGCATGGAGCTCAACAGGTTGGTTCAGGGAGGAGGGCAGGGATCAGGGGAGGGAGGAGAGGTGGGGGGGGGAGCAGGGAGCAGGAGAGGCAGAGGGTTCAGCAGCTGCAGCGGCCGCTCCCTCCTTGCGAAAGATCGAGAAGTTTGAATCAAGTACTACCCGGCCCTACTCCAGGGGTGGTCGGAGGGAATAGAGGGGGTACAGGTAAAGTTGCATGCGAGGGGTTCAGTCTCTGAAGTGGAAAGAGAAAAAGCTCAGGGCAGCAATCAAAGTTCTCTATTGCACTTTTGCTGCCCTTCACATTGAGTAAATCATTCTCAGGGTTTGTTGCTTCAATGCATCGACAAGGCAGACGAGCAGCCTCGCGGTATCAGCGAGGGAGAGACATGCACGAGGGCGAGGAGGATGCAGAGACAGGCGACATGCGAGATGCAGAGACAGGCGACATGCGAGATGCTGGGAGAGGCGACATGCGAGATGGAGAGAGAGACGACAGGCGAGATGGAGAGAGAGACGACAGGCGAGATTCTGGGAGAGGCGACTTGCGAGGTGCTCGAGTGACTTCGATCGGTCGACAGCAGAGGGTTGAAAGTTGGTGGGAGACAATGCGGAAACAAGGAGACGAGGGGAAAAGTGCGATGCGTGACTGGGTATGGACTAATGTGGGAGTTCCGCTACAAGAAAAAGTTAGCGATGCGAAGATACACATCAAGGCAGCGTTGAGAAGTGCCGTGTTAGAGGTCAACAAGATAGTAGAAAACACTATGGCAACTCTGGTAGAAGGGCGAACTGGCAATGCCCGACGTGAGCAAAGACCTCCCCAGAGGTTGGAGGATGTAAACATCTGGGAGGAATTCTTCGGTGTGATGATGACTTGCGTTGATCTATCTCTCTGCGAGGGATGGTTGATCCCTGAGGACGTGAACGAGCCCTTCTTTCAACTAGGTGCCTTGAAGTTGCTCCTGTGACTCAGTCGAGGATGACTTGCACTTCCTCAGGCATGCCAGCATCTGCCGTAGCTGAGATTGCTCTGAGATCGCCGAGCTCTTCCTGTACAGAAATCGGGTCAGCGACTATCACGCCTGAGGATCTCATGATGGAGGAGTTTGAGGACATCAGGGATCTGATAGAGGAGGTCTGTTTGCCCCCGGCCCTTCTCTTGTTGAGGCCATTCAGGTACAGAAAGTCAAGCGGGAGATCGCGAGAGTGCGGCCGAATGAGGAGGAGCAGGAGTTCATTCGGAGGTCCGCGATCTGCGCAGGAGGGAAGGAAGTGCCCAGTGCCATCTCGTCGGTGGCTGATGACATGCCGCCTTGACGAGCGCGCTGTTGACGGATATCGCAGGATCGGAGGAGGGAGCTGAATGCAGTGCTCGCTTGTGTGCAGGTGCTGCTTGATTTGAGGGCAACTGTTCGTTTGGTTAACAAAGAGACTATGTGTTACAGCGCGTGGCAATCAAGCTGACGCAGAAGTCCTTCTACAAGGAGCAAGCAGAGGCGATTATGGAGCAGATAGCGCTTCGAGATCGTCTGTCCCACAACGGGAAGGTTAGAGTGAGTTTGGCTTGATGCTCTCAGATGAAAACGATTCCTCCCTGCAGGGCCTGCAAGGTGGCTCAACGTGAGGAGAGCGAAAGCAGATCAGACCTGCGGGTTGACCTTCAAGTTCCTGTTGTTATTCTCTTTCTCTACTTGTGGTTGAGCCGGTCCGTTCATGACCTTGATGGGCCTCGGCTCCGGGTTGTGGTGCTGAGGTGAGAATGAGGACTGCGAACGTCTAGCACCCAACTGCCTGTTACCTGCTCTTCAAGCTCCTTCTGCTCTTGTTTGTCCTCGGGTTTAGTTTGGAACAGCATCTCCTGTATGTACAATGTCGGTGTAAACTACGACTCTCACGCCTTCCATCACCTTCACGATCTGATGAACATCCTTGTTGTTGACTTTTCGCTTCTTCTGCTCTCGAGACTCCTGGGGCTGGCTCAGCGCTGCTCACACTCGCTGCCGCCTCACCTTGAGGCTGGTTCTGGTGAACTCGACGGCGAAGACATGAATGCCTCGTTGAAGATGGAGAACAACCTCCATGACAGGTCAGGGGGCGCAAGATGGAGGAACGAGGTACCTTGGTGCCGGCCTTCCCTTGGATGAGATGCTTCACCTGCGAGACCGACGCGCCCTTTCCTCTCCATCAGACCTCTTGCAATGAGGGAAGGGAGAGCAATCGGCAAAGCAGGCGGGTAGACAAACAGTACCTGGACAGGGGTCTTGTCTACTTGGATGATGAAGTCTCCCTTCTGGATCTTCCCGCTCCTGTCAAGAGCTGCCGTTAGAGGAACTAAGACATTTCATCCTCTTCCGCACTTGGCGGCGACGCTGCCAGGCTTCACGGCCACGACGATCAGCGGGAGCATCAGGCCCTGCAGATACACTCAGTTTCTATGAGGTTGGAGCTTCTCAGGGGCAGCTGACCTGACTAAATCCACCATCGATTGTGATTCCGATACCGACGGGCATGTCGTCCAAGGAGGAGCCGCTGACGGTGCTTTCAGAGAGTTGAAGAGGGTCAAGAGAAGGTACCTGGCAGCAGGTTCCATGGCGGTTCTCTTCTTCAATGCCGCACCTGCAATGGTCCCGATCACTTCAATCGCATACTCTTGGATCCTTCTTACCCCATTGCGTCCCGTTGTCGGCAAGCTTCATTCTCCCCGTCAACGACTTGAGTTTGAGGGCTCTACCATCACCGTCATCGACCAATCACACCTCGAGCAGAAGCACCTGCAGATAGCATTGCACTTGTGTTGCTGCAAGAACTGCCTGATTCCTTGCAGCCCAGCATTTCCCTTCCCTGTGCGAGCAATCAGTCCGACGAACTTGTCTCGGTCCTCGCGTCACCGAATCCTCTCCCATCGATGGTGTGGATCTGTGGGTCAGTCCAGCAGTCTCCTACGCCCTGAAACAATCCTCTCGTCACACGACGAGCTCCCTGCTCAAGTTCAGACCTGCAGATCGCACACGAGCAGGTTGTTCCCTGAGGCCTCCCAGGTCCAGTGAGAGAAGGCCTGAGAACCGTCAAGCACAGCGAGGGCACGGTTGATCATGTCAAGCACCTGTGGAGTGTTCCTCTTCTCGTCACACCAAGACCAATTGTCATTGTACTTGACGTACTCCCCCTGGTCATTCCAGCTACAACGTCAGGAATGACAGTGTGGACAAGAGATCGGCCGCACCTCCACAAACTTCTCCATGGTGCATGTCGGACGGAGCGGCCGGTCTACCAGGATGACAACCATCGCAGGAATGAATTCCACCTGATCATGAGAGTGAGAGGATGGGTAGACGTGCCTGTAGAAGGCAGGGGTTCTTCTTATACTTGTTTGGGGGCTCCTGACTTGTTATAGTCGATCGCCCATTTTCGCGCTTCCATCTGAGTCTCGACATCCTTGTAGTATTGTTTGACGTTTTCCTTCGGGTCCTTGGAGAGCTGCAAGGAGGAAACGAGTCTAGTCAGCCCCTACGTTCCTTGACAGTCAGAAATGACCTTGAGAACAAACAGGCGATCTCTCCCATGCACATCCATGCCGTCAAGAATTTTCATGCGATATGCAGACCTTCAAAACTATTGCTCAGCCTGTCTTGAAAGACAGTTGCAAGTCATACCGCATAGCACCTTCGGCAAAGGGCTTTCTCTCTATCTGAATCTTGATCGCGTTTTGCCTCCATTGTCTGCTCCATATCAGACGAAGCAAGGGTCATTAGAAACGTGCAAAGACGTACTTGAGGATGGGATCATACTCCTTCACGACCGCATTCTCCACTGCATACAGTTCTTTGGGACCAGCGTATGGGTTGCAGATTGGAGCATTCTTCCAGTCGTCGAGCTGCTTAGCACTTTGCATCTCGTGCCGGGGAGGATTTTGCTCGCAATTCTTTCTTACTGGGATCTCCACATTATTCAAAGACGTTACAGCAGGCAGTTTGAAGATGTCTTGTATATTGAAGTGCTGCATGATTCAAATCCTGCAAAGGAGAGTTAGGGGTGAAAGAACTCTGATATCTTCACTGTCGTCATGTTGTCCTCTCATGCCAAAATCTGCACCGGAAGTTGCTAACCAGACCAGGCGAAGAATCCTCCTTTCCTTTAACACTATCGTGTAGCTGCTCAGTCTCTCGACTTCAACATCTCAGTCTTCGTCTAGGGCCCCTCCCAACCACCTGCCGCTTCACGCTCCTCCCTCTCAACCTCCCTTCTACTTCGGCCAACTACTACTAGGTGCCTCCCAGCCTTGGATCGCAAGGTTGAAGATTCCTCCTGACAGTTCTTTTTTTCTCGATTAATCCGTGTATCTTTTTCTTTTCAGTACTGAAATTTCGAATTTTCTTTTTTTCATTCCTCCTCGGAATCTGCCGTTGAGTCCCTCGGGGCATTGTAAAATCTGAGGCGGGTTTACGCGTGCATGTCATGATTTGAACTTGTTCCGGTCACCCGGTCACCCGGTTCACATTACTCGATGTGACCCAGGAAGCTGGCTGACCTCAGTTGTGAAGGGTCGCGCCATGCGCGCCATGAGCCAGAGATAGAGCGGGAGAGGAGAGGAGGACGGGGAGAGAGGAGACGGGAAAAGCAGCTGATGTCGATGCATTTGAGACACTTTCCTGTGGCCTCGTGATGAGGGGGGTTAGATGGAATCAATCTTTATCTGTAGCTCCTAGTATCTGCTTTGTTTGCTGCAGACCGAGGGACGAGGCTGACGTCAAGGAGGTGTTCTAGAACGATGCTAGTTCTCGCGCTGACTTCTTCAACTGTCTCCACTATTCTCTCAATTTATTTGATGTGATCGTCTTCTCTGTGCCCGCATTTAAGATTTTCCCCTTGTTTCATCCCATCTTTGTTGCGTTGGTTTCGCTGTCATGCGAATAAGATTCCACCTGTCATGGTGTGTTTGTATGAAAGAATGTCTCTCTGAATTACGAGCATCGAGATATTCTAGTTTGGTGATCGCTGGCAAGGATGTGATTGACTTGAGTTCGTTGTATGCTTTCATCAAGGTTCCTTAAATCAAGGTTGCGACTGACTGCAGCGTGCAGATGTTGGTTTCGCATCTACCCAGCCTCTTTGTCTGCGGTCGTTCCATGTCGTACTTTTGCAACCCGTACACCGGACAGCAAACGAATGTGACTGTTGGAACTCATGGCATGAATGATGGCTACGTTCCCGTGCCCCACCAGCCTCCTCTTCCTAACCAGTCATGGTTGAAGGGCGGCAACAGGTAAAGTTTGCTCTTGATCTAATAGAGAGAGCGCGTACTAATGTCAGTAGCTGGAGGGAGCTGACCCGCATGTTTGTAGGTGGGTCTATGACGAGATCTATGGGTATGGCCAGCGTCCGATCGACGGGGTGTGGGACGGGCCGGAGGCTCGCGTGCCTGCGATCGATCGTGTACTTGCCCCTCCCCCCTGGAGCGAACTTGATTAAGTGGATTTTAACCCATTGCTTCAACCTTGTAAAGATTTCAATGAAGCCCTGACACAGAGAGTCGATGAATGTTCGTCTCCGAGCTCGATTGAGATACATTCTTCCAGATAAACTGTTCCAAGAGTGAAAGGGTAGGAAACAATTCAGTGTATTACAGACAAGGGCGTGAAGACATTCAATGCCTGCTGTCTCTAAGGCAGCAAGTCAAGTTCTGACCTCGTAATCTCCGGCCTCCGTGAACTCCAATACTCGTTGCTCGTACTTCCGTAGCTGATACCCTCGCACTCGCAGCTCCTCTGGAGGCACCCGCGAGCCGCCGCTCTTGAGCTGCTCTAAAGCCCACCCCTTGTTCTTGACCGTCAGCCCCGTGAGCTTCACTCGGGCTCCTGGAACGGCTTTCACGATCAGTGTTCCATCCAAATCCAAATCCTCGATGAACACGTCAGGGCCGGATACGATCAAAGTAGACTTGGAGGAGATCCGCCCACCCTTGACTTTATGGATGACATCACCAACCCCAACGGCGAACGACGGTGCCAAGATGACTCTGGGACCTGCAACTATCGGTATTCCGTTGAAGACCGTCACAGCGGCGTCTTGTACCTCCACTCCAGCGATTCGTAAGAGCTCTCGGTTGCAAATATAAACATCGGCCTCGCCCGTAGAAGCTGTCATGGGGGGCAGGTTTACACTTGCCAGGCTCACCCCCTTGGCGACAGAATTTTTGACCGGTGAATACGAAAACCAGCGCTTCATCTTCACAAAACTTATCTCTGGTTTCATTTTCTCCGGGAATACCTTGGGGAAATCTTGCATCATACACTCTAGCCTTGTCGGAGTCTGAAAACTTGTCTTGTCACTGTTCTCGTACTTTGGATTAACGAATTCAGGAACTTTCCCATTCGATTCAACCAGAGCCTGAAGGTAGCTTGAAAGCTTGAAAATGATTTGGTTCGTATTGCCAGGATAGGGAGATTCCCCCAGTTTTGGATCGTAGTCCATCTTATCACCCAGCAGGTCTTGAACTTCATTGTACTCTACATTGTTAATCAAGCTTGTTCCATCTGGTCGACGCAATTTCATGATCGCACCGCATGCATCCCCAGCTTTCCTTGGTACAGCCATGGTATTGACGTCTAGATTGTGCTTAGCAGAAATACCAAGACATGCGGGAAGAGGCTTGAAGGCCAAGACGTTCGTATCCTGGAAGAAGTAGATCCACTTATACCCCGCATCAACCAGGTTCTTAGCTACTCCTGTGGTATACAAGAGCCGGTGTACATCGCCATGTCCATGCGGCTTTGTCATCAACTGGTAATTATCATCCGAGTTGAGTGCTAGATGGCCTCCGGTATCCACGATCGCAGGCACCTCGCCTTGCTTCACAAGTATGAATTGACTCCTGTCTGCTCCGAAGTAATTATTTCTTACCAAAAGATCCAAGGTCTTCTGATGAGTTTCATGTGACGTCATGATGATGAAGGGAAGCTTCTGACCAGGAGACATGTCGCAAATGCTTTGTAAAGCCAGCACGTTGTCGATGTAATACTGAAGAAAGCATCTTCCAGTTGTGATTTCAGCAGGCAGTGCAACCTTTATGCCACTGTAACCCAGTCGTTCTCCCAACCCACCAGCCACCAACACGAAGGCACACTGATGCATATTTGCATATCCTTCTCTCTCAAAGTCCAGGATCTCAGTAGATCTTGGTTCTACAGAAAATCCGTCGGCGATTTCTGGTACAAATTCTGCATTGCTGGATATGCCATGTTTAGACTTCAAGAGCAGCTGTCGGGCATTCATGATGTATTCTCGAAGGCCACCAGGGTAATCTTCATTGAGATGCATGGCTTGGTTCAGAAAGCGATGTTTGTCGTCGTCTTGGAACCCAGGTGCTGGCCAATGACCGAACAAATGACCCTGACCCAGGCCAATCAAGCTGGACGCGAATCGAAACTCAACCTCGCTGAGAATGTGCATGTTCGCAGCCAAAGCTGCCTTTCCCTTTCCTCTTGTTGAATGAGAGTCCTGCATGGGAGTGGAGCAAGAAAGATCCTTTATGTCACAAGGCAGGGATCACAGACGACAGCGAATCTGAAGCCCTCCAGCAACTTCAGGATAAAGAATGATGTGCCACGATCTTGTAGCTGCGCACTCAGCTCCAAGGTGCGCTAGACACTTGCAATCACGTGCTGCTGCTGAGTGTTCAGAGGCTTAACCGCTTCTCCCCTCACCCTCCCGACCCCGTGCATCTTGTGCCTGGTTTCCATCACCTCCCAGGACGATGTAGGGGTGCACATGACTGCTTTTAGACCGGTAGTCTCCATGCGTCAGTGACTCGGATCGCATCAGTGATACTAGTCAAGTTCGGCGGCCGCCGGGGCCCCGGGCCCGGCCGCGCCGCGACCCAGCGGCGTGGTGCCGTAACTCCGAGAGTTTTATGCACAGGGGTGACCCCTGCCGGCAGCCCGGTGGGCTACCCCTGCGGGACACCGTCACGGGGGGCATCACTGTCACGTCATGGGCCGGCGGCGGACAAAAATCAGTACGAGGACAATCAGGAGAGTCGAGGAGGCTTGACCCTGACACTCCTGGCAGTCCGATCGCACAGGCAGGCCCACTCGGACAGGGGCCGGGCTGAGGCCAGTGCCACGGGGGTGGAACTCGCGATAAAAGGGTCTAGGACCGGTGTCTTTCCCTCAATGATAGAGGGTATGTTGATGGGGAGGGGGTGGGTAAGTTTGCAGGAAATCGCAATGGCAGCCAGGCCGCGACCAGGTTTAAGGATGATTAAAGCAAAAAGCGCGATGATGACAATTGTCAAAACCTCACAGTCTATCAGAGAAATGTGAGTTCTATCTCATGATACCAATGATTCGGATGTCACTATCGCTCTTTTTAATGTTTTCTACTTTTCGTATACCTCTTTTTCGACTTGCAACCAGCAATGTCACGTAATCCCCGAAACCCGGGCATGTTACCATTGAGGCCTCCATCCCATTGTGCTGATTTAGCATAAATTCGTCTTCGCCTGTTCTTATGTGTGCTGTTCTCAGCTTCCCCGTCATTATCTGATCCATTCCGTACGTTGAAAGTGTCCCGTTCATGCGGTTGGCTGAGGACAATTCGTTTTTTCGAATGCTCGTACACAAAGGGCAGGTCAGGGTCCACCTTTTTACATAACTCTGTGCAAGCCTGATTGAATTTTCTCAAGAAATCCTTCTTGTTCAGATGGCCAATCAATGACCACAGATTCTCCACACTATCGGTGCAGAGAGTTCGTGAGTTGAAGTCATAGTCTCCGTCTCCAAGCACATGTCTCTTATTTTTCACGTACTGCTGTACTTGCAGATGAGTATCAATTGCCACTATGAAACCTTCAAACGCGACAGAAGATAATCCTTTCACGTGTTTCTGGCTGACCGTGGTCCAGTCGATCCCTTCCAACAACCAACTCCGAGCTTCGCGTACTAGACGTATCCTCTCTGAAACTGTCAGACCTCTTTGATCGAATGCTTTGTGAAGGCCAGACATACTTTCTGCCATTCTGGCTGTCGCTTCATGCCCTTCTGCCTTCAGTAGACTGATGGCTTTTTCACTGAACATCTTCAGCATGATATCCACAGATTGTGGATCGGCGGTTCCATCGACCTCCATCTGAGACATCCATGATGGATTCTTCTTGGCGATATCACTGTAAGCTTTATGCCATATCTTGGCTTCCGGTGAAGACGATTGTGACTTCCCTGATCCAATCGAATGCCTGACATTCTTCAACAAGTGGTTAATGCACGGTGAGAAGAATAACAACTTCTTGGTGATAGGAGAGATGACGGGATTGGACAGCCATTCGTCAAATTTAAAGCGGATCTTGTTTTCATCCAGCTCATTTAGCCCATCTGCTATCCTTCGCTCCATCTCCCATGGAGTGTATGTTTCTTCCTCATCTTGATTGTCATTGGCTAATGACAGAACTTCTTCGTATCCATACCTTCGGCAAAATATTTTCAGCCTACAGAACATGTCTTTCAAGGTCAATCTTGGCCTCTTGCTCGTGCTACATCTTAGCGTCTTCTCATTCTGAACCTGCCATATGGCCTGGTTGCGTCGCAATTGCAAAACAAAATTTTTGATATCTCTCATCTCCGGCACATCCATGTGTACCATTCCCGACTGAGGTGTGACTGACAATGACGACAGGTCTTCCCCATCGTATTCATCGGCATTGTTCAAGGTGCACTCACTCTCAATGTCGTGCTCTGAAATTGGAGGCTCGAACTTGAATAGCCCTGAAATGTATGCAGCAATAGAGGAACATAGAGTTCGATCATCCATACTGGTTGCCTAAATCTGCTTCGCAATCTTCGAATTCTTTACAAAAACCAGCATTGATCATCGTCTTGTCCATCGCCAACACGTGGATACCATCTACAAGGTTAGTACTCATCATTTCGCTGTAATTGTCCAAAATTTCGCTACATATTCTTGACCTTTTCACATCTCGTGTTTTCATGTCAGCACTTTGATGCTTGCAAAGAGTAGAGATGCATGGCAGAGGCAAGTTATGTAAAGCCTGATCAGAATGGAAATTGTCTGTAAACTTGTTCCCTGGCCCTGACAGGAACCGCAACATTGTCGCATTGCCAAGGTTTTTGAGTGTTGATGCGAAACTGATAATCTCCGGGGAGAATCTCATGCCCCTCGAATCTTTCGCTCTAAAACTTTGACGACACCAATCCATTACCAAGTACGGCATGATTTTGTGTGTTGTTCTGAAAGCGTCGATATCATTACTGGCAAACATCACCAATTCAGAAACTACATCTGGCAATCCACAAGCATGTAAGTTTGAAACTGCTCTTTCGACATTGCATATCGCAGAGAACTCATGCTCCGATGTTTTCTTTTGTGCTTGACACAGAGAGTCGTGCTCACTCAGAATCCTTCGGATGATTTCACATCGGGTGTTGCCATCAAGGGTTCTGAACGTTTCACAAACTGTCTGAATGAACAGCTCGGAGTCTGCCTTGGTGTGCTTCTTTGGGGGACATGGATCAACATGCTCATCCGACAATTTTGCATATCTGCAGAATGATCACACTACAGAGAGGGGAAGAAAGCAACATCACAGACTTACCGCAAAAAGTAATCGTGAATCGTGGATTGTAATGAATTCAAATCTTCGAAATGTGAGGTAGACCACTTTTCGATTCGGGAAAAAAGAGTTCGATGCTTTCTGTGCATATTACCAAGCTGTGTACGAAGTCGATTTAAATGCTCATAAATAGCAGTGGTTCCTGCATGTGGATTTCCAGATGCTTGTTTTTCGAAAACCTTGGTGTAATAGTAGAGAAAGCATTTCGCAAACCCTTCTGATGTATGTCCGTAAACATCTCCAAGGACTTTTAGCTTCTTTTGGACTTCAAACAAGGATACAGAACGAAGACTTAACTTCAGATGCTGGGTCGCTGAAGTGAGAAGATTGTTGTCTTCACACTCCAAAGACAAAGTTGCATGATCTTGACATTGCAAGAAATCCAACAGCTTGAAAACCAAGGTATCATCCCACTTCGAGAGCAAAATCCGCTTAGAACCACACTCATCCTTTTGGGTTTTGAATAAATGTACACAAGTTGTGCAAACAGGCACACCTTGCCATCTTCGAACACTGGCCTTCTTTCTTGGTTTTTGGCATGATTGGCATGTTTCGGTCTTCCGCACCTTCGGCTTGCCCATGGCGAGGGGGGTCACAGGTTTGCCCGCCAAAAATCGGATTTGAATTTTGTTGTGATACCCTGCCATGGCATGCAGAACCCCCTGAAAAAACTGCCATAGCGCCCCACACAGACCGCATGGAGGCGAAGCGGGGGGGGGGGGGTATTTAACTAATTATTTGTACTGTTTAATTCACCGACCAGGGGTTGGCCCGCCTGTCAATTCGAACATAGTAGTTCTACCCCCGTGGGCCAGTGCCGGCCGGGATGGTCAGAGAGGAGATGAGGGCCAGATTGTTCGTCAGTTGATGAGGGTGACCAGAGCTGTCAAGGAAAGAAAATGCGCGCCAAGACACGGCGAGGGCGCGGGGGCATGCGATGATAGATGCTGCACAAGGCGCTCATGAAGTCGAACAAGTGGACATTGCTCCTTGTGAGATGCTCCTTCATATCTTTGATGACCATCGCTCCTCTTGCTCTGTGCTCGCAGACGCAATACGGAACGCAGCTTGTGGTGACTTCCCTCCCCTTTGAGCTGCAAGGGTCATGCGCTGGGGGCTCACCATTCTGTGATGGCTCCACTTGTTACGGCACAGCCTGTGTCACGCCGGGAGCAGGCTGCATGACAGGGTGCTTGGACACGCAATGCGGGAATTGTTTGCCCACAAATACAGGGGCTGCCTGTCGGTCAGCCGCACAATGCACGGGGTCGAACCCTCTGCTGTCCAGCAATGGGCTCACAAGCCTGATACCCGGCTCTTCTCACTTGTGTCAGATCATCTCCGTCAACGAGACTTTGTTCGGCGGCAAGTCCTTCGGGCCCATTTCGGTCGCTCTCAAAGACCCTAGCTTCAAGACCGTGACCACGGCCAGTGGGATTCCTGTCAGTGTACAACTGATGGGATGTCGAGCAAGGTGCGACCTGGTAGGTCAGACGGTGCAGATCATGTCTTACGGCGAAGCCGTCTTTGACTCCTTGAAAATATTGCAAGTCGGGGCCTCCTACTCTCTGCGATTTCAACTAGAACAAACCTGTACAATATCTTCATGTATTCCTCATGGAATATTAGCAACTTCTATATCATTCTTTGATGTTATACCTGGCCAACTGTCTTACCTCTCTATCGATGTGTTTCCTCAGCAAGCAATAGCGAACAGTGACTTCAATCCAAGTCCTACAATTTCAACGCGTGATGCTGGTGGAAACATCATTCCTCTTCGGATGCAGATTACTGTTTCCAAAGGGGCTCGTGGAGACGGTGTGGCTATCTTCAGCAGAAATGGGCTGAACTATCGTTTCAGCGATCAAGGAGTCGCTGTCTTCTCTGGGATCTTTGTCAGCATCGTTTCTGTCTACGACGTGGTCTTCAACACCAGCATCGGAAACATCTCTTTCGCAGTGACTTACAGCGGTCTTGTCGTGACCGGAAGTGAACAGTTTTTAACGATTTCAAACAGCTTTCCAAACATTAAGACATATGCCTCTCTTGTGCCCTTCGAGGTTCAGCCATCTATTGTTGTCACCGACCAGCGTGGGTCAGTAGTTGAGTCCAGTCAACTGATTGTAGAAGCCTGGGCACTTGATGGTCAGACACAAGCTCTGCAAGCAATGTCCGGTTCCAGCAGATTGCAATTTGTCAAAGGAGTTGTCAGGTTCACAGACTTGTCGATTGGAAGAGCAGGTGTTGGATATAAAGTTCGGTTCCAGTCCGGCGCAATCTCAGTGACTACGGCAAACAGTTTTGATGTGATACCAGGCCAAGCAGCCTCTATCGAGGTGGTACGTCAACCTGCTGTTAACTGGACAGCAGGAGAATTTTCCTATCTTAACCCTCGCATTCGTCTTCTGGATCGTTTTTCGAATGTTATCGTTCAGGGCGTGACAATCTTGACCTATATCCAGTCAGTTGGCAGCATCGCTAATAGTCTGCCTTCTGCCGTCTTTACTTCCAACATCTCTCAAGCTCAATATGCCGATCAGGGATTTGTAGAGATTGCAAACCTGCACCTGGAGATCGCAGGAAGGTATGAGTTGGTGTTGACTATTGGAAACATCTCCAACGTTTCGTCATCATTTGAGGTGTTTCCTGCTGCAATCTTCGAGCTCTTCATTGCTCGTCAACCCTTCGCCGGAGTGGTCGGAAGTGCGTTGCAACCTGCTCCGCTGGTGGAGCTGCATGACAGGTTCGGCAACACAATCATGGACGGAATCAGCAGCTTCTCATGCTCTGCGATCCTCCAATCAAATCCCACAGGAGCAACTCTCATGTGCTCCGGCTCCTTTCCTTGCCTGGAGAACTTTGTCAATGGGCAAGCAAAATTTGCGAGCATCTCTCTCAACAATGCTGGAAAGGGCTATCAATTGCTGTTCACGGCACAAATTCAAACAGGGAATGGTATTATCGCGCAACTCACTGCATCCTCTCAGCTCTTTGACGTATCAGGCTTGGTATCTTCAGCTCTCGTGACTCTCCCTGCCTCTAACCTTCAGTGTGGTCAAGTTTTCGATGTGCTTGTAACACTGATGGATGTTTACGGCAACACAGTGAGAGCAAGTCAAGACGGAGTTGCTGTCGAGATGCTGTCTGTGACAGACGGGAAGCTGTTGAGCATACAGGGCACGACTATCGTCCTGGCGAGAAATGGGGTCGCTGACTTCACCAACCTGATCGTCGGGAATGTGGGAGAGAGTTTTCAGTTCGTGTTCTCCTGCAATGTCTCGAAGATCAACATCAGATCGCAGACTTTTGCCGTCTGGTTTGGACGTCCCAGCTCCATTCAGCTGCTCGTCTCTCCGGCAGTCTCAAGAGTCGGAGAGCAAATGATGATGGAGCTGATGGTGGTGGACGTATGCTCGAGCATCGTCCTGGGTTTCAACTCGAATGCCTCTTTTTCGCTTGTGGATGACAACAAGCAGGTGCATATGCTTGGAGTGATTCAGCTCATCAGCGGTCAAGCGATATTGGCTTTCAACTTATCCACTATCGGTCAGGACATGGCAATCTTGTCATACGCGAGCTCCTTCAACGTCTCTGGAGTTTCCAACAGTTTCTCCGTGTCGTTCGGCGTGATCGCATCGCTGCACGTCGAGACCGTCGCGACCAGTGCCGTCGCTCTTGTTCCCCTCAGCCCAGGAGCGACGCTGAGCGCAAGGGATGCAGGAGGAAATCTCGTAACGGATTTCGGTGGTGACGTCCTAGCCCGAAAGCTCAGCGGAAGCTCAGCGGACTCGAACCTCGTCGGAGTGACGCAGGTGGCAGCGGCCCAAGGGATGATCTCTTTCTTCGACCTGCAGATCACCACCTTAGACACCAGCTTCAGGATTGAGTTTCTTTACTGGAACGTCTCCAGCAGCTTTATAGTTCGCACTTCCTCTCCCCCCATCGTCGTAACGGGCAGCGTTGCAGAGCTGAGGCTGATTTCCATCGCTGAGAACGCAGCAGGCGGCAGACCCTTCGGCACTCAACCAGCTCTGGCTGTGTTCGACCAGTTCGGTTCCACCGTCCTGTCCTACAGCAGATACGCTCGTGTCCAGGCCAACGACACAATTGCAGACCCACTGCTGGGAACTACCAGCATCGCCTTCCAGAGAGGTAGAGCCTTCTTCACAGACCTCCAGCTCTCCCTCGCTTCCAGCGCTCGAGTTCTGCTCTTCTCGACGGACGGGCTGTCCGTGAAGCAGGTCCTGACGGTGCAGCAAGGGACTCCTACCGCTCTGGTAGTGGTCCAGGGGCCAGTCGACTCATTCGGCTTCAAAGTCTTCCAGCAAAGCGTGTCGGTGAAGGTCGTCGACCAGGGGCTGAACGCGGTGTCCAGCACGTTCAGCTGCGCGATCTCCCTGACCAACGGCAACTCTGCTCTTCTCTCTGGCACCTTGAGGAAGCTGACGAGCAACGGAATAGCGAGCTTCACAGACATCAGAATCGACTCAGCTGGATTCGGCTTCGCTCTCAACTTCTCCTGCTCATCGCAGGACGGAACTCTCTCGCTGTACAAGGTGAGCTCCCCCTTCCGCCTCTACGGATCGGCAGTGGCACTCTCCCTCTACAGGTTTCCAGCAGGAGCGATCGCAGACGCGAGCTTCTCCCCGGCAGTGGAGCTTCGCCTGCTCGACGAGACTTACAATCACATTCCGGTGATTGAGAGCCTTGACTGCACGGCCTCCGCTGTCGGAAATCTTGTCTTCAGCAACGGGATCTTCAGTGTGAGAGGAGCTTTCGGGATTGCAAACTTCTCAGATATCAGAGTGAGCTTTCCGACCGACAGCCAAATCAGCGGGAAGCAAATTCTCTTCAAATGTCAGTATAAGACAAGCTGCTTCCGAGTGATGTCGCCTTTCTTCAGCATCACATATGCAGTCTCCCAGATCTCCATTCTCTCTCCGCCCAGCTACAGTCTGGTGATGGCTGGTGAGGTCATCAATCCCCCTCCCCTCCTCCAAGCCCTCGATAGCCTCGGGCGGATAGTCTACGGTTCGAGCAGCGCAGTCAAGGTCTCTCTTATCTATGACAACAGCATTATCGCTGGCCTTCAGGGAACTTTGTCGACACAATTCAACGCTGGAGTTTCGAACTTCACCGACTTGTTTCTCAGTACGACCGGCGGGCCGTACACTCTCAAGTTTGAGATCCCTGGCACCTCAACAACCATCCCTCCGGTCTATGTCAGCATACTGAATGTGACCAACGGCCCTGCCCGATCCCTGCAGCTCGTCACACAACCCCTGACCGTCGCTGCTGACACAGTCTTCTCTGTTCAACCCTGTCTTGGAGTCAATGATGGGTATAGCAACCTTGCTGTTGTCGCGAATGCACAGGTCAGTGTTGATTTGATCGCCTCCAACTCCAGCTTCGCAGTTCTGGGAGGTGACACGATCGTGCAAACACATCAAGGATACGCAACATTCACCAACCTGCAAATACAGAATGTCTCAGTGGATGAGACTTTCATGCTGCGGTTCACTTTGCTCTCCTCGGCTTTGCCGTCGCATCCATCCGTTTCAGTGACATCAAATGCTGTCAAAGTTCTACTCGGATTCGTCCAGACCATCTCCTTCGTGCGACGCCTTCCTCCCGCTCTTGTCTCAGCTCAGCCCCACCAGCTTTACTTCCGCGCGTCAGATGTCGCCAACAACTCTCTGACACAGCCCTGCAATCTCACCATCACTCTTGTACCTCTCAGCTCAGACTACAACGCGACGAATGTGTCACGCGTGGTCAACAATCTGAATCCTTCCAACGGCGTTTTCCAAGTGAACGTAACAGTGAATCAAGTAGGGCGATATCTGATGTTCTTGTCTATCAACCGAGCTCTTTCCCCTCCAAGTGAGTTTCTGGTTCTGCAAGGTCAGCCGTGTTGCCTCAGACTGCTCTCACAACCGAGGGACACGATGATCGGCAAAACTATTGTCCCTGCCCCTCAGATCATCGCGGTGGATGCCGGGGGCAATTCCATCATACGAACTGGGCTGCTTGTCAATGTGTCTCTCAGCAACGTCCTCTTGCCCACCGCTCGACTAGACGGCAACACGTCAGTGCAGATGCAGGAGAACTTGGCTGACTTCACTGACCTGAGCGTGAATCTCGCGGGGAGCGGCTTCTCTCTTGTCTTCGTTGCCGAAAACCTCCAGCCTGCTCTTTCCTCATCCTTCATAGTGACAGGGACGGTGAGCAACCTTGAGATCCAGATCACCGCGATCGATCGCATCGCAGGAGCACCTTGGCTGGGTCAGCCTCAAGTGCTTTTCCGTGACAACGATGACTCGCGCATCTCGTGCGACTGTATCAAAGGGTCAGTCCTCGTCTCTCTTTACGTCGACGGGAAGGCTTCGTCTGCTCTGGAGGGAACCAAACAGCTGGACGTGCACAAGGATGTCGTCTACTTCACCGATCTCTCCATCAAGCTCGCTTCCTCCAAGCTCTCGTTGAAATTCGTGTTCACCCCTGTTGGTTATGGGAATCCGATTGTGAATTTCTCGCGCCCGTTCGAGGTCATCGCTGGAAGAGCCTCCAACTTAGTAGTAGTCTCCGAGATGGACTCGAGTCTCCGTGGCATCGCTCCCGGGAAACAACCGGTTGTTGCGATTCTCGACGCGTTCAGTAATGTAGTTTTAAGCTTCGTCGGGGCTCTTGATGTGAAGTTATCGAAGTCGACAGAAGACAAGGGAGTGCTCAACGGACATACGACAGCAGCGTTTATCAACGGCACAGCATCCTTCACCGACCTCAGCATCACTCCTGTGTCAGGAAGCAGCGCTTTTTTTGTCTTGCTCTTCTCTTCCTCGGGATTCGCAGTATCCTCAACCCCGGTAGAGATAGTCTCGGGCCCCATTGCCACCATCGTCTCCAAGGTCGTTACGTTGGGTAGCATATTGCAGATGAACGGCCTCTTGCAGCCGCAGCCTCAGATCGCCGCCGTTGACACCAGCGGGGGAGTAGTGACTGACTTTGATGGGGACAGCTGCAACTCGGCAGGATGTTTCATCTCTGTCGCCATCAGTGGCGCCTCCTCCTCTCTTCTAGGTGGTCAAACAAGTGTGAAAGCGCAGGCAGGAGTGGCAACCTTCACGGACTTGAGGATCGCGGTCAACGGGACCTACGCGCTCGTCTTCTCTGCCAACGCTCTCTGGGGGTCGACGGTCTTCTCTACCGTTCAGAGCAACGTGGTGGTCTCGAGCATCAGCGCTCTTGAGATTGAAGTCCCTCCGGCTCTCGCGGTCAACGGGCAGATGCTCAGGAGGCAACCGACATTGCGAATCGTCTCATCGTCCGCGTCCAGCACAGTCCTCGCCTCCAGCCATCTCGTCACTGCCCGCCTCGTGTCCTCGTCGACCTGCAAGGGGCTTGGTAGCCCGTCAGCACTTGAGACGACAGTGAGAGCACAACAAGGCAGGGCTGTTTTCTCCAACATCTCTATCTTCGCGGAGTCAGGGTTTTGTTCGTTGCAGTTTCTCATATCACTAGCTGACAATGCCAGCGAACCATTTCTCTCTGTCAACTCGCAGCCGATTTACATCATGCAGAACTCGCCCTCACTGATACTGCAGAGCCAACCGAGCAATGAGAGCGGCGGTCTGCCATTCCATCAGCAGCCGCAACTCGTTGCCCAACAGCTGGACGGGAAGATCTTGGCAGGAAACGGATTTGTGACCGCATCGCTTGTAGATTCGAATGGAAGAGTCTCAATGCTCAGGGGCAGCACGAAGGTGCTCTTTTACTCAAACGTCGTGACGTTCACAAACCTCGCCATCGACAGAGTAGGACGGGGGTATCGTCTTCTGTTCACTTACATGGACATATCCGTATGGTCTGATCCGTTTCAAGTTGTGAATGGTTCCATCGCAAGTTTGTTTCTCCTTCAACAGCCTACTCATGTGCACGCTGGTGTCAGTTTTTCACAACCTGTCACGGCTTGCGCCAAAGATGCAGGTGGAAACGATGCGATCATACAGGCGTCGAACAATTTTGCTGCGACGCTTGTGTACCTCAATCTTGCTTCTCTGCATGGATCAACAGCAACAACACAAGAAAATAATTGTGTAATCTTCTCATCTTTGGCCATCGACACGCCTGCCAAGGAGTATCGCCTCAAGATCTCGGAGACCTCCACCAGCATCTCCGTGATTTCAGACAAGTTCGATGTGCATGGCGACGTTGCCCATCTCGTCCTTGACTTCTTTCCCGCCAAGAATTTTACTGCTGGGCAAGTGCTGGAGCCCAAGGCTGTCCTCCTCCTTTCTGACAACTACGGCATCAGGGCATGGACCTCCCGCGCTGATGTCTCGCTGGCTCTCCAAATGTCGCAGGGCAACGGCACCATCACTCTGCCAGCAACAGCCTTCGACGGCGGCGCGACAACTTGTGAGATCGGCCTCTGCTCGTTGGCCAACATCACTATCTTTCAAGCTCATGAAAGTCTCGTTCTCTCCTTTGCAATTGGTTCCTCCTCAGTGTCCAGCCCTTCCTTCTCCATCACAGCCGGTCCTGTCGCATCCCTTCACTTCGTGCAAGTGCCAGCTGGTAGTCAGTTTCTCGGAGTTCCACTTCTCCCCTTTCCTGTCATCGAAGCACTAGACAAGTTTTCAAATCGTGTCTATGGGACCTACACCGTATCTTCATGCTTTCAAATTGTGAATCAAGCTGCAGGTCCCAACCTTACCGCTTGTCATCCGGACCAATCCTTTTCCAAAAATTGCTCAGCTGGCATGTGTAGATTTGACAACCTTTTCCTCAAAACGAGTCATATAGAAGGAGGCGTATCTGCATTCCTTCACTTCTACATGAATTTGACGGGATCGATACTAACCTCTCTTGTCTCAAGCCTCTTGTCTTTCCGCCAAAGCAGCCCAAGACTTGTGATTACTCGAACCCCTTCTCTTTGTCGATCTGCGATGCCCTGTCCTCAAGGACCTGTGGTCGAGCTTCAGGATGCAGGAGGATTTCAATTCAACAACCTGCAAGGAGGATTTTCCTTTCTTCCTGTGAAAATGCAAATTGCTGCTTCTTCAACAAACACGAGTATTCTTCGTCTAAATGGAGTTCAATGTCCATGCCTGGTGCAATTGAACCAGGGGAAAGCTATCTTCGATAAGATATCCTTTGATCGTCCTGCTTTGTTCTATTCCTTACAATTCTCGTTGGATGCGCTTGGGCTGGATTCAATTCTGAGTGACGGGTTTGCAGTGTTTGGACCTGTGGTGAAAATGGATTTGCAGACTACTCTGCAACCGAGAGTTGCACTCACGGCACTGATAGATTTTACCTTACAACTCTCAGATGCAAACGCTCTGCCTCTTCCTGGAGTTGAAATGCTCATGAAGACTGTAGCGATGGGAGCCAGCGATCCAACTTGCGTCTTCCTCCATGATCCACTTGCTTCACTGGAGGTCGCTCAAGCATCCAATGGGTCAGGTGTGGTCGACTTCAAGAGCAATTCGTTCAATACCTTCTATGGTTGTCGACTGAAAGTTTGTTTCGAGGCAATAGACAAAACTCTCGTAATTGACCGGTTCAAGCTTTCGAATTCTGTCTGCTCTATCGTCTTCGATGTCGTCCATGATTCACCTAAATCACTGCTCCTTGCTCCCCATCACTCCCTCTGGACAAGCGACGACATGCCATTGGATCCTTTTGTTGTGTATGCTCGAGATCAGTTCAATCATACAACCAACTTTTCCTCCGCCTGGGTCAACTTGAGCATATCTCGTGGCAGTGAAGTGCTCTCTCAAACCTTCTCGCAGCAGTTGCTATCTGGGGCAGCTTCCTTTACCTTAGACCTTCCACGAGCTGGAGTGTATCTTCTCAACTTCTCTTTGTATCTTTCTTGGCATGAGGCAAGCAATGTCACGATCTTCTCACTGACAATTGTTCCCGGAGGTTTCGACCACCTTGCAGTGCTTCAGCAGCCCAGCAACTGTTTCGTCATGCAAACTTTCCATCAGCCTGTCATTGTCATCGCTCAGGACCGTGCGAACAATCAGATCTTTGACCTAACAATCGATGTTGTGCCCTCCAAATACAGCGGTCAGAACTCTAGGTCTCTCTTGCAAGACACCTCTGCTGTTCCCCTCGCGGATGGACAGGCTATCTTCCGGTCTTTGCGATTCAACGACTCGGACTCGTCTGCCGTCATAAAGTTTTCGACAGAGTCAGGATGCAGACGCAGCGTCGTGTCGACCTCATTTGCTGTCTCAGGGTTGCCTGCCCAGGCGAGCTCTGTCTCTCAGTCTACGACAGCCGTTGCCAGTCTTCCTCTTGCAGTCCAGCCCCTCATCGGGGTTTCCGATGCAGGCGGACAGAGATGCTTTGCCTTCGTCGGGTACGTCTGTGCAAACCTCACGGATCAAACCTTGCTCAAGGGGAACACCACTGCGATCTTTCAACTAGGAACAGCTCAGTTCACAGACCTGAGCCTCACTAGAGTGGGTACCCAGCAACTGAGCTTCTACCTGTACGAGAGCACATACCCCCTGTCCTCAATCAACTGTCTGATGAGCTCCAAGTTTACGGTAGTGACAAATCTGCAGATCACAGTGGGGCAGCCGTCGGAGATTCGATTTGACACCACCAGACTCTTCGATCTCACACAGCTCATCTCCGGCGTCAACCCGTCAGTGTACCCTGCGGTCCAGATGTTCGATGCCGGGGGGAACCTAATATCCACCATGGGTGACTACGGAGTACAAGTAACGCTGTTGGCGTTGGAGATGAATTTGAGCCAAATCAAATTGAAGACATCCACTACTTCATCGCTCTCGATCGTGACAAGCACATTTGTTGGAGAGAAATTCGACTGCAACGGTTTTGTGATTCAAGGCACTGGGTTTGACCTTTACTTGAAGCTTTCACTGGTGCGCACAGATGCAGGTGTCGTGTCTCTTCCTTCCATCAATCCGCTGTACACAAACACCTTCGACGTGTTGATAGGAGTCATGAATGAACTGATCATCTTGCAGCAGCCTTCCGGTTGCATGCTCAACTTTGCTTGCAAGCAAGTACCAATAGTGGCTATTCGAGACATTGGAGGAAACATTGTCGCCAATGACAACTCCCTGGTAAGTTGTGTTTTCTCCTCCAATTCCTATGATTGCCTCGCAAACGAGATTTTTGAGACCGCTGATTCTGACTTTTTAGGTATCAATGTATAATGTTGACATCATGAATTCAATCGCGAAGTTCTACTGGAACGACAAGCTCTGCGAGTCCCTCACTGCAGGATGCTCAACGAGTGGAGTTGATGGAGTTTCCCGCTGGAGTTCTGTCAGGTTTGACTGTACGAGCTGCACTGGCAGCGTTAGCCAAAAGCTCAAGTTTGAAGCGACGAAAAGTGACAGATCTCAGATATCGGTTGAAAGTGACACATTTCTCGTACTGAAATCCGAAGTGAACAGCATCAGCAGCAATCTGAACCATGTTGATTGTTATGGTGGAAAGGCATGGCCCTTACAACCTAGTTTTGCACTTCTCAATGTGGAAAATTACATTCTCACCCCGTTCAATGGAGGATCGGCCTTTGTGGAGATCGTCAGTCGACCAACAGACTGTCAAAGTGCTAAACTGCTGGGGAATGCTTCTGTGTTGTTCTACAATGGAATAGCAAACTTCACGGACCTCGCCATTGACAAACAATGCATATCGCCGTACGTTGTCTCGTTCTCATTTTCAGTTGACTCGATGCCAACTGGTGCTAGTCTTGCGCTTTCGACGAATATCACTGTCCAGGTCAACACTGGAGATCCTTACCAGCTCAAGATCACAAGCTTCGCGCCCTCAGGTAGCGATTTCTATGCAGGTTTGCCATTCACAGTCTCAACGCAAGTTTGTGACAAGGGGGGGAATCCAATAACATCCTTCACCAGCAATCCAACAGTGAAAGTTCAAGTTGATGAGGATTTCGTTTCGAACGAGAATCTCATCCTCCAGGGTCAGAGTTGCTTCCTGAGCTGCAGCTTGAGCTACTCGCAAGGGTTGTTCACCTCAGACAACTTGCGGATCAATCAAGCTCCAAGTTTGTTCCGTCTGGCGATCACAACCACCTTTCCGTCGAACACTTTTGTCATCTCGACCATCTACACTGACTACTTCCAACTCAAAGTCGGCAGTGCATCTGAGCTGAGACTGGTCAACCATCCACAAGACTCAGTCAGTGGAGACGTGCTGGGAGACATAGCTCTTATGCTGCTGGACTCTGGCGGGAATTATCTCGTGACCAACTCACAGTTCATAGTAAGAGTTAGCGTCTCGTCCGGCTCGGGATCAATCTCAGGCGTCCTCAACGCCACTACCTCACAAGGTCTTGCCAAGTTCTCACAGATCGTCATAACGTTGACCGACGACATCTGCAGCAACGTGTTGCAGTCTCACATCTTACAGTTCGCCGCAGATTCTGGAGAATTCAGTACCAACTCCCTGCCTTTCATCGTCTCTTTTCCTCCCTCAGCCTCTGATTTTCTTGTCAGTCCGCCTCCCTACATCGGATGCGGCTTGATCTCGGTTCCTCATGTGAAGATCGCTGTCGTTGACAAGTGCGGCTTCATCGTCAGGAGCAGCATGCATGAGGCGAATGTCAGCGCTTTCGTTCAAGACAACGCTCTTGGCTGTCATCTAATGCATGATATCAACTCGAAAACGGATCAAGGGGTTGCTACCTTGTCTGACTTGACACTGATATCTCAGACGGGCTATTGCAACGTCACTTTCTTGGTCTCCACCACTGCTCTCACTTTCTCCCTCTTCAAGCAGATCTATGTGTATCCAGGAAGTGCTGCGAAGTTACAGATGGATGTCTATCATGAACCTGCGTCTACCATGATTCTCTCTGGTCTTCCATTTCCTCATCAGCCTAAGTTGTATGTCAAGGATGCAGGAAACAACTCCGTGAGATTGAATGCTTCCCAGATGCTCATGGCAGTCCTTCTGTCGCACAACGACATCTCTGCTGCCAATACGACCGAAGCTCTTCTTGGCACTACAAATATCAACATTCAAGACGGGATTGCGCTCTTCACGAATTTGCGCGTGAATCAAGTTGGGAACTTCAGTCTTCGTTTCTGGTTTAACGGTACATTTCATGTTGACAGCCTTCCTTTCCAAGTCAGCGTTGGGCCGATCGCCCAGATAGTCTTCACGCAACAGCCGATCTCTGCCATCTTCAACGAGGAGTTCAGCCCTTCACTTCAATTGCTCCTTCTCGACCTCGGAGGCAATCCTGTGCGCGGGACTCCTTGGATCAAGATCACTTCCTCCCCCTACTCGCTCTCCTGCAGTGACTGTGATTCGACTGGTTGCTACGCATATGCAGCGCAGAACGATGGGCATGTAACTTTCTCAGGTTGCAAAGTTCCTGCAGGGCAGCCTGGAGATCTCACTATCAGCGCTCGGGTAGCAGAGCCGAGCATCTTCGGACAAGCTTTTGCGGTCACGTCGAGGATGATCAAGATGACAGGCTTGCCGTCACTCTTGCAAGTCTCCGACCTTCCCCTGCATGTCTCCGCCTTCAATTCATCGCTCGCCCTGCTGCCCTCCCAACCGCAAGTTCAGTTGCTCGACTCGAGTCTGTCTCCTGTCCTCTGGAATGTCGGGAGGGTTACGCTCTCCCTTGGCAAGGCGAACGGTAACGACACGCTTGAGCTCCATGGAACTCTTTCAGTCCCAGTCATTCAAGGGTTGGCTTCCTTCACGGATGTTGGGACGACAGGGCAGGGGTCAAATTTGTCCCTCATATTTCAATATAACGTCTCGTCCCGCTACTTGGTTATCCCTCCTGTCCTCCTCCCTAATTTTTCTTTCGCAAGTGAGTTTCCAGATGTGTTAGAGGTTCACGGGATCGAATCTAGTTTGAGCGCAGGAGACACCAAGAACTTTTCTGTTCAAGGGAAAGATACTTCGGGCTCAGTGGTATCGTTAACGGGCAAAGATATCAAGCTCGGACTGCAAGTGCAGAATTGCACAGCGTGTGTATCGTTTAGAAGTCTGCTAATTTCGAGTGAGAGTTTGATTGTGAATGATGTTGTTCTCCAGAAGCGTGGAAGTTGGAACATGACCTTCACTCTGTCCTGGAACGGCAAATATGTTGAGAGAACAGTTGGTCCTCTTCAAGTCTTTGCTGGTAAGATAGGGCAGCTTGTGATTGTGAATCAACCGGCAAACTCGACAGTGAGTGTCGTCATCGAACCGTTCCCTCAAGTTTCTCTTTTGGACGCTCACGGAAACGATGTTGAATGCAACCCTGCATATGATTACAGTCATTCGTTTCTGAATGTGAACCTTTCCTCGTTGTCGACCGGGTATTACAGATTGGATGGTACTCGCAGCTTGCAAGCTACTTGTCAGAGTTCTCTCCTGACCTTCCATGATCTGTCGGTGAATACCTCAGGGTCTGATTTCTTTCTTGTCTTCTCTATGGCCGTGGATTCCAGGATGATCACGGCGACTTCGGCTGCCTTCGCTGTCAGTAGTCGAACTGTAGAATTTATGCCTCTCTTCTCAGATTTGAATTTGACCTGGACGGCTGGCACTAACTACTCACTAGAATTTCTCGCTCTTGATTCAGATCGAAAGGTGTCTTACTCCAAGAACACCTCTATGCGCGTGGCCCTGGGCAACACTCCCACGAATCTCTATGGGGTGAAAGAAATCAATGCTTCAGCTGTTTTTTTGTTCAACAACTTGTCTGTCATGCAAGTTGGAAATTTCAACCTCACATTTTCGCTACTTGTCCAAGATCAGTTGAGCTACAGCAAGTTTTTTCTTTTGACGGTCATACCTGGGCAAGGACACCAGCTCGTCATTGATCAAAGTCCAGCAATATCCGACAATCAAGCCGGAGTTGCCTTCTCCTGGCAGCCCATCCTCAGGGTAAGTTTCAAACAGCTTGCTTTTTTCCTTTGTGACACCTTCACCCTTCTTCCAGGTCATGGACGCGGCAGGGAATGAGGTTTCCACGGCATACACAGTTTCTGTTTCCTTGGATGTTGATGCGGCTCAATACTCCTCGTCGTCCGGCCTTGAGTTCAGCCCAGCACTCTCGTCGCTGACAGGAAACCGTGTCAAGGCAGCAGCGGGCCGAATCGTCTTTACAGATCTTCTAGTGGACAAGGCTGCAACATCGTACAAACTTCTCTTCGCCTCTGCTGGACTTCCTTCAGCCTCCAGCAGCTTCTTCAACGTCTCCATCGGGGCTCCAGACAACCTGAAGGTCTCTCAGCAGCCCCTCTTCCTCGTTGCCAACCGACCTGCTTCATTCCTGGTAACAACTCACGACAAGGGTGGGAACTTTGTGCCAAGTAACGTATCCTTCACTGTCACGGCTGCTCTCGCTTTGTCTCCCTTTCAGAGTGCCAGCAGCGTTCTTGATGGTGTCTTGCAGCAAAACGTTCATGATGGCAGAGCTTTCTTTGATGACGTCATCTTCAAGGTAGCGGGGGCCTTCTTCCGCCTTCGTTTGAGCAGTCCGGGGTTGACGTCAGCTACTTCTCGAGCCTTTGCCGTCATCTCATCCTTCTCATCTGCTGCCTGCACTGCAAGCACTACAAGTTATGCTCCTTGCGGTCTACCTGAGGAGAACGCGATGTCTCTTGTTCTGCAATCGAGCGGACAGAAAGTTGCGGCAAACGAATCTTTGAACATCAGCTCTATCCTGAAGTTCATTGACACGATGGGAAGGAGTCAATCTCCCGTGTGCTCGTCCATGTTCTACACCGTGAGGAGAGGTGGACTTTTGGTTGATGCCCAGAGTCATTCCCTAGGGGGATGCAGCTCTCTTGATGGGCAGTTTCCGTGCAATTCTTTGCGAGTTCTTCTCATCGGGACGTATGACATTCGCTTCACTCTGTCTTGTTCTGGAATCTTGTATCAGAGCCCAACTTTGAACTTGACCGTCCTTCCCCAAGTGCCCTGCTGCTTACATTTTCAAACTCCTCCTCCATCCCGAGTTGTACAACATGATGAATTTAGCTCACAACTCTACCTGACGGATGCCTATGGGAATCCTGTGAACGACAGCATTTTGATACATGCTGACGTAGTTGACATCCTTGCAAACTCAAAGCCATTCACGTTCAGTGCTCAGCCTATGGAAAAAGGTTCGCTGTCTTTCGTAGGAATGTCCTTCTCGTCTCCCGGCGTCTATCACATCCGCTTCCTTCCCGCAAGCTCAGGCGCCATCGCATCACCGGCTGCTGTCACCGTCGAGGCGTATGCTTCATCCGTGCCCGCCAGCATTTCTTTCTCTGCCTCGCCCGTCACAGCCATAGCAAAGTACGCATCTCAAGACCTCTCCAACAAGAAGAACTTCTACTTGGACGCGCCTCCAAGGTTGCAGTTGAAAGACAGTCTGGGGAACCAGGTCAACATCTTCCGAGGGGTCGTGAAACTATTCTTGAGCTCCTCCAACACAAACTTCAAGTTCACCGGGGACACCACGTCCCTGTTCTTCCTTCCATCGCAAGATCTGAAGAGCGTCAACCTGCAGGCAGCAAGGGCTTCCTCGACGACTTCTCCTGTCACTTTCATTGCGTCAGCTCAGTCTTGTCAGACGTGCAGCAAACTGTTCGACGTCGAGTCAAATCAGATCTACGTGTCCGACTATGTCTCACAGGTCGATCTGGGTCTTTCGCGATCAGGGTTTCCGGCTGGCGATCCCGTGGAGGTTGTCACTTCCATCACAGATGCGGCAGCAAAAGTTTTCTGCGGTCAAGTCACTTTCGCTCAGATGGTCTACTTTGACCCAATGGCGTCAACCAGCGTTGTTGACGTGCAGAATTTTGACTTCTCAGGAATTCCCAAAAATCATTCTTGCGGACAATCGTCGTTGAGTCTCAGCATCAAGAAGAACGTCGGTGCGTACCCGCTCAAGGTCGTTGTTTGCTTGCAGGGCCTGTTTGAGCCGTGCTTCTGGTCGAGATCGCTCCTTCTTAACGTCTCGCTCGGACGAGCTGTCGGCTTTCAGCTGGTCCGAGGCCCCGATCAAACCGGCTCCATCAATCTCGGCGGGTCAGCCTTTGTCCCCCAGCCAGTCCTGCAGGCTGTCGATTTTGGAGGGAACGCCGTCGGAGTGCAGCAGGCAGCGACTGTACGAGCAGATCTGATAGGAGCAGGTCAGTCTCAACTCTTGGGGAATCGCGACTGCAGCGTCAGTGCGAACGGAACCTGTGCCTTCACGAACATGGCAATCGACAGGGCTGGCATGGGATACCAGATCTCTTTCTCCGGCTCCTTGTTCAACACATCGATCCTCTCAAAGCCCTTCAATGTTGCCGTCGGTCCTTCCAGCAAGGTTCGCCTCCTTCAGGCCCCGCTCAACAATTCCGCGGGCGTTCCTCTCGTCGTACAGCCGCTGGCTGCAGTCACAGATGCTGGCGGGAACTGGGTGAACGAGGCGTCGGTGCAGATGGAGATAGGCTTCTGCTGTCAATGCGATACAACGCCAACCAACTGCTCGCTCAGAGGAAACAAGGTTATCTCAACCCTCAACGGAGTGGCGGACTTCACAGATTTGGTGATCGCAAGGACAGGGGCGAAGATCCCTATCCTCTTCCGCCTTCTCCCTGTCAGCGTCGCCTGCTCGTCTGTCAGGTTCCCGTTGGACTGCTCAACCTCGTGCTGCTCGTCAACTGGGAGCGTCACAGTCACAGAGGGTCCTCCTGCAGCACTTGTGCTGCAAGATCAACCTGCCGTGTCGCAGCAAGCTGGTGTGGTTTTCAGTGCACAACCATCGGTACAGCTGGTTGATGCAGGAGGAAATGCTGTTCTAGGATCGAACAAGTTCACCGTCACTGCTGTTCTCGTGACAGGCAGCCAGCAGGTGGAGATGTTGGGATCAACGACACTGGTCGCGACTCTTGGCAGAGTCGTATTCACTGACCTGAGGACCATGAAGGAAGCGAGTAGCTACACCCTCACCTTTCGCGTGTACCAGGACGGAGTTGCTATAAACATTTCAGTCTCCTCTTCCACCTTTGCAGTCTCCACTGGACAGCCAGCTGCTTTGATCTTTGATGGAATCCCCAGCAAGCGACCAGCAGGAACAGCGCTGTCGACCTTCCCGAGCGTGAAGTTGGTGGATGCTGGAGGAAATCGAGTGATCTTGCCGTCTGCCAAAATTTCCTACTGGTTGCAGAGCAGCTGCCAACAAAGTGTGATAGTCGGAGATGTGCAGCAATCCTCGTCCATAGCCTACACGTGGACGTCAAGCATCAACTATCCCTGCTCCTCCAGCAGGCTCGTTGCTTCCGTCTCCTCGTATCCCTTCATCGCACTGTCGAAGCCGTTTGTCATCGACGTCGGAGGTCCAGCAGACTTCCTCGTAGTGCAAACGATGGCCTATCAGATTGTCGTGAAATGGCAGAATCCCCCGACAGGACCAGCCCCGTCGACCTACCTCATCGAGTACTCTCCGTTCGCCTACCCCAACGGCACAGAAGTCTTCATCTCTTCGATGACCATCTCATCGCAGTCAACGACAGCAACACTGACGGCGTTAGACCCAAAGGTTCTCTACAACATCAGTGTGTGCTCGCGCTCTGTGTATGCGACTCAACCGGCCTGCTCGTCTGACTCCTTGTCGCTTTTCTCAGCTCCTATCGCAAGTGCTGCCAACCTCACAGTCGAGCATGTGGACGAAAGTTCTGCTTTCATCTCCTGGTACTCGCCCTCCCTTGGCCTCCAACCTCCTTCCTACCGAGTCATCCAGCGCTGCGTCGACAACCGCACTTGTGGTGAAATGTACAACGTCGACATGGCGGCCCTGACCTTTGTCACCTCTCTGTCCTCCTACGTCTCGCAGGATCGACTTGGGTCCTCTTTGCCGGGCACGAAACTCAGCTACTTGATCACCAACTTGACTTCGGGCCGAGGATACACCTTCGAGGTGCGATCGCAATTCGCCGCTCCGGGCAACATGTTCTCTCCGTCAGGTCCAGTCACGCAGACTATCTACCCCACGGCCACCGCAAACTCTCTCTCCTTCAAAGTCGAGTGTGTCGCTCCTTGCAACAACCCGCCGACCATGAAGCTCAGCTGGACAGCAGCTCCTGACGAGAACTCTAGGGTGGTTGTCAACTACCTCAGCATCGTCGCTCCTCCCGTGACATCTCCCTTCACCAGCACGGGTGAGTACAGCTTCCCGAACAGCACCTTGGTCCGCGGGGCCTTCCTCTTCATCCAGCTGCTCACTCAGAATGTTCCTTCCAAGCTGGACATGCCGGTCGCTCAGATCTCCTACAGGCTCGTGTCTCGCCCGGCTCCTCCCTTCTCTCTCGCTGTCGTCATCGTCAGCAACGACCTGTTCTTCGTGAGCTGGCTGCCTCCTATTGATGTCGGGGATGGAACGAGAGATGGAGTGCCGATCCTCGGGTACAACGTCAAGTGCAAGCGAGCAGACGCGACCGTCTTGTTCGATACGACAGTGGGGCGGGAGGTGCTCAACGTGACGATTTCCTCGCTGCAACGCGGAGAGACTTACGAGGTCTCCGTGACCGTCACGACGAAGAAGAATCTCCTGGAGGGAGGAGAGCAATTTGTCAGCGAGCCAGCAACTGTCGATCAGTACATGGGCTACCTGCCTGTTCTGATCCCCTCCTTCGATGCTGCCGTCACCTACGACGCCTTCATCGGAGTCGTCTTCAGCAGGAACTTGACAGCGCAGGACATGGATATCAACCAGACTCTAGAGGTAGTGATGGATAACAGCGAGGGCTGCCTCGGCAGCCTCCTCCTCCTCCATGGGGCAAACCCCGTGCTGTTCCGCTATTCCTTCCTTCCCAAGGTCAGCGACTCTGGCAAGATGATCACCAGCTGCTTCCTCGCTCGAGACTCGCAGGGTCTGACCTCCTCCAGGCTCTGTATCCTCCTCCGCATTGCGAGCCCGAGCCCTTCCTTCCTGCCACTCGCCGGTGCCCTGCCGCTCGCCAGCGCGCTTCCTGCGCATGTGAAGGGAGAGTTCCTGGCAACGGCAGGATGCAGCCTTGCCGTGACCATAGCGGGCGCAGACGGAACGAGCGCGGGGATCTCACCCGCAGAAGCGTCGATCCTCGGCTACGAGCTGAGGATGAAGCATCAACTCACTATCATCACCTCCGCCGCGGGAACTTCGCTGACCTTGCAGGGGCTGCCGCCCGGCGCTGAGTTCCTAGGGTCCGACATGGTGTGGGCGAACCCGGTGGAGAGAAACTTGCTGTGGAAGCCAGCGAGGGGGCAGGATTCGCTCAAGTACGACTTCTGCTTCATCCTTACAGATTCCTCGGGCATCTCAACGACTGGAGGGTACGGGCTGCTGGGAGGAAGCGACTTCTGCCTGCGCATATCTGTCAGCCGCTGCAAGTACTGCATCCAGGTAAGGCTCATGAGCACCTGCTGCTGGTGTGTTGACCTTTGATGTGCAGGAGGGCGAGTCTCTCTACGACATCTCCCACGTGTGGCGGACGACATGGCTGAACCTCTGGAGCGGCAACGAGCAGCTGGTTCACCCGGCACTCCCCGGAGTCGGAACAGAGCTCCTGCTCGGGCAAGTCTACAAAGCTCTGGCAAGCGACACCCTCCAGTCTCTGTCCGCCAAGTTCATGGTCACCATCGACGACTTGGTCTTCTGGAACCCCGACCTTGCTGTCAACGTGTCGCTGTCGAGCACGGACAGACTCGTGGAAGGACAGGCCATCTGCATACTCCCCAAGGTGTGTTGAGGCGAATGGTAGCGCATGTTTGTTTATTTGTTATGAATGTACATCTAGTCCAAGGCATCCACATCCTGATACTCGAGACGCTTCTCTCGCTCTTTTTCCCTCTCTGCCAGCGTCGATTTGTCCACTTCCTGCCTGAAAAGAGATCAGCAAACGAGACAAGTCCATACAAGCTCTACCTGTCCTGCACATCCGCCAGTATCTTTGAACCTAGCTTCTTCATCTCCTCTTCGAAGATTTTGTTTGGGGACACGATAAAGGCATGCTGCTCCTCCCGCTCCTCCCGCTCCTCGAACTCTTGCATGACCTCTTGCAGCGGGTTTGCGTTCTGCACCTCGTCCAAGTCGAAGTTGCGGGGTCTGTCTCCTTGTATCTCCTCTGTGAACTTCTTGAAGATCTGATCATTCTCCGCTCGTTGGTGCCTCTGCTTGACAACCTCCCAGGTCTCCTGCAGGATTTGAACGCTGCATGATCGTAAGCTGAGCTCGCACAAATCCAACACAACCAGCGAGCTCGGTCTTGGACGTCGTCGTGCAAGGGCTTCACGATCTTGGCGATCTCGTTCCTACCAGGACCATGACGGTGAGCATCTTCAAGACTGATGGACCAGCTCACCGAATGTTCAGCTCCGCTTCCTCTTCCTGCCTCTTCAAACGCCTTCGCTCTCTCTACCACTCATGCGTCAAGGTCAACACGCTGAAGACTTGCGCGGGCTGACCCTCTCGCGCTCCATCCGCTCAGGTTCAGTCAGGAGGAAGTAGGTTTGGTTGCAGTCTTTCCAGCGCTGGAGGGCCTGCGCGTCATGTCATGGAGGCTCATGCGACATGTCAGACCTTGGCATATCCATGACGATGAGCTGCATTGAAACATCTCATCGCTCTCACGAGGTTGGCAGTGTCGTTCTGCAGCAGGCCAACCCTCCACGTCAACAAGAGCGTCTGCTCAAGACGCTTCTGCTCACCCCTCGCATCCATTGATAGCGGAGCCCGAGAGTGTAGAGAGCCTTGGGATATCCCTGCACACATTCAGAGCCCCCTGTCTCAGCAGCTTGTTCTTCTACCTGGGCAGCCGACCTGCATAGGAGGATGACGCTAGTGTTGAAAAGTCTTCGATTCAGATGGAGGTCTGGACTTGATGTGACCGATGATAGCGGCTTATTCGACGAAACAAATCGGCATATCAATCTCGAGAGAGCATACTGCACGAGGAACAAGAGCGTTGGATCAGTCAGGAAGTAGCAGAGGGGGAGGAGACCTGGGCCCGAGGGTAGTCGTTCTTTGCTGCCAGAATCAACAAGCGCAAAGTGCTTCCCTGAATGACTTGCTTGTCTGCCTTACGTCTGATGTTGCAGAGATTGTACAGAGACTGCAATCACTTGTCATCGTGGATACAATCTTAGAGCACATCACCTTTGCGTACCCAGATGTTGCCGACTGCTCGAACCATTTTTCTGCTTCAACCGGATCCGGTCCATGCGTGTTGGCTAGTTTCTTGCTGATGAAGCTCATGAGAGCATGGAGGAAGCCTCCTCGCCTCACCTCGCGTTCGTCAACAGTTTGGCTGTTCCTCCTCCCAGATAGAAAGGTTGAATCTCCTTCCTTAATCGCATTCCCTTCCCTGCGACAGCCCATGGCATCACGGTGTGGCTTGAGGAGGGAGGCGTGGGAAATACCTTTCATGAACCTCCATGCGATGTTGAACGATGCGGCTCGATGCCCCGCCTGAGCTGCAAGCAGAAGCAGCTCGTTCGATCGCTCCTGCTCCCCCGTCAGAGTGCGATTCCCTCGCTCAGTCTCACAATGTCCTGCTCGCATCCCTTCCCCTCTGCAAATCGTTTGCCCATGACATACTGAGCCTGTTGGAAGCATCAAGACCTCCAACACTCGCGCCCTTCCTGCCACCTCCGCATCGCCGGCATCCGCCACCTCCAGGAACAACTTGCTCGCTTTGTACTGCAAGAAGAGACATGGTCTGACCAGAAGCAACATGGCGAGATGCCCGAGAACTCACCTGATCTTGGCGCACGCCTCGACCAGCAGCATAGCAAACGGCTAGGTTGAACTTGGAGTCCACATCTCCCAACTGAGACGCGGTCAGGAAGCAGCGGAAGGCAAGGGTGAGGTCGGATGCTCTGGAAGACTGCAAGGATACACAACATCCCAAGAGCCGAGTCGCCGTCGCGTTCCCGTCTTCTGCTTGCTCGTGGAGAGTGTTCATTAGCGACATGAGGACTTTGCGGTCAAGGTCCTGCTGCTGTAATCTATCCGGCGCAGCTGCGAACTTGGTTGTTTCTGTTCTCCCTACCTCCTGGCAGGTGAAGATAATGGCAAGCAGGACCCACAGCTCTGACGGACGCATAATGCTCTCCTCCTCCCTCAGCTGTTCTTTCCCTCCCTCACCTGCCCTTTCCCTCCCTCAGCTGTTCTTTCCCTCCCTCAGCTGTTCTTTCCCTCCCTCAGCTGTTCTTTCCCTCCCTCAGCTGTTCTTTCCCTCCCTCAGCTGCTCTTTCCCTCCCTCAGCTGTTCTTTCCCTCCCTCAGCTGTTCTTTCCCTCCCTCAGCTGCTCTTTCCCTCCCTCAGCTGCTCTTTCCCTCCCTCAGCTGTTCCCCTCCTCGCACTCCTGCCATTCCTTCGACTCCATCCATTCCCGCCACCGAATGATGGAACCCGCCTCAGATTTTTCAAATCTACACGCCTGCCACCGCGCGGCGGCCAATGACCAAGGCTCATGATTTAAAGTAGCAACTTACTGGTACCAAGCACCACCTCAAGTACCACCATCGCTTCAACGCCACACCATCGCTATCGACGATCAGAACTCTTGCAGGGCTGATGAGTTGCCGGGAAGCACGAGGAGCGAGGCGGTGAGACGTATAGGCGTGTAGAAGAAATTACAAGAGAAGGGACGGAGACCGATGGAGACATGTGTGGTGTTCATCATAAACTTTGTTACACCTTTTATTCATCGAATTACTTCTTGCGCTGGTTGACCATTCGACCCTTGAAGTTCTCGCGAGATCTTCCATCCCATCCTGCAGCACCAGGCGAGCCAGTCAGCGGAAAGAGCCAGGAACAGCAGCACACTCACGGGTCTCGGAGCTCCCAGGGTTCACCTTCCTCCGTCTTGCACTTGTTTTCCTTCCTTTCGTCGAAATGGATTTATATACATCTTGAAAGGTTCTGTCAATGATTACCGTCGACCCTTCCTGTTGATCTTTGTCTGCCAATGCTGCTGTTTCACCGACCTCCGTCGTTGCTTCTGCTTCCTCTCCCTTCTCAGGGACACCCGCAGGCTCTTGCTGCTCTGGGCCGCTCGAGACGACGACAAGAGCTGGTCGGACCACCCTGGTAAGAGTCAAGGAGCCTGCCAGCGCAAGAGATTTCCAGCTCGCCCTCACCTCTTGCCCACCATGTATCCCCGCTGGAACTGCTCGGCCACGAACCCATCGGGATGCTCCGACGAAGGTCGCTGCGAGACAGCTTCGTGCTTGAGAGGGTCAAACTTCTGCCCCAGAGACTCGATGGTAGCCACTCCCTTGAGTCGAAGGCGGGTAAGGAGGGCTGTGGTGAGAGGATCGAATCACCTGTTGCTCAAGGATGGCAAGAAGGAGGGAATCAACTTCCTGGATACCAACAAGAGGAGGTCAGGCACTCAGCAGGGCATCAGGGGCCGACCTTGTAGGATGAAACTATCTCCTTTTCCCTGTCTGTTTGTAAGTTGAAGGAACTTTCAGCTCGTTCCAACGAGTCCAGCACCTTGGGGGTTGGAAAGCTTCACACAAGAGAAAAAGCATCGGAGACTAGGGTACCTTCATCAGGTTTGACGTCACATCTGCAGCGGCAGACTCTCTAGCTGTAGCCAGCTCTTGCTCTGACCTGTGACCGTGCCTCAGCAGCAAACTCGGCAAGTGGGACTTCACCTGGTCTTGAAGTTTTCAAAGTCCGTGGCCAGTCGCTCGTACGTAACGGACAGCTCCTTGCAGGACGGCCTCGTCAACTTCTTGTCCTCCACCTGAGCGAGCCAACCTCACACCCTGCCACACCTGCGCTCCTCCTCACCAGCTCGTTCAAGGGACGAATCTCAGTCTCCAACTCCTGGTACCTCGCGCGAGTTTCGAGGACACGAGACTCTAACTCGTCTGCGCGAGCGCGCAACTCAGGGTAAGACGAAATGCTGCGACAACGAGTGAACAAATCTGAGCATAAGAAGTGTGCGAATCACTTCAAGGAGATCTGTGTAGGAGAGTAGATCAAAGGGCATATCCCATCCAGCAAGCTGAAACATGGATCACATATGGCGATCGATTCATCCAACCATGCACCTGTCAACGATGTGAACGACTCCGTTGCTGCACTGCAAATCTGCCGAGTAGATGATGACAGCGTTGCATTTCTTGACCTGTCCTTCCTGTCACTCATTGGGCACGACAAGTATCAGCGCAACAAACACGTTCCTTCTGCTTAATCTCTTCGTCCAACACATAGTCCGTGTAGTCAGAGGGGGTGGTGGCTGATTGAAAATTCAGGACCCTCATCGACCTTCCAACACTTCACCTGTGCGAAGATCTGTAACAACCTTTCGTCCTCGTGCGGAGGACAATGTTTCATATCTCCCATTCAGTTTGTCGATGGACCAGCGGCCCTTGACAAGGCTACATGGAGTCAAAACACGAAGAAGCGAAGATCTGCGGACCTTCCCAACAGAAACTGTTTCAACTCTTCCATCAAGACTTGCTTCCTGCCTTCAGGAGGGACCTGCAAATTTTCGATGCATTCCCACAACAGGCAGTCTTTAGGAAGCTTCACAAGGACTATTATTAACTTTGCGATTGTCCGGGGATCAGTATACCTTGCTGAAAGCGCTGTTCGACGGAGCAAAGAATGTCCACGTTTCATTGCCGTTGCTGAGCGTCTCAGCTAAGCCTAGGTAAAGTTGATGCTTACAAAAGATGATAATTACACTTCAAACCTGTCGCATTGAGAGCAGAAATTAAAATGCTGAATTCTGCTGTCAAGCTGAATATTGATAAGTGCAAGGAAGTCACCAAAACAGTTTGAAACCTGTTCATCTTTGACAAAGACGCCATCATGTCCATTCTGTCCTTAAACATGTCTTCTTCATTTGGCTTCCGAAACTGTTGGCACCATGCAAGCAAAAGTGAGCCTGTTTTTTGTTTGGTCAGGGAAAAATTCACCCGATTGAAGAAGCTCTGCACGGCCGATGACGATGACTTGATGAGATTCTTGGCCTTTTCGCCCAGTTTTGGCCCTGCAGACTCAACCTGCGAAGGCTGTGCCTGGCACAAGGGCAGCCCTCGTCTCGTTCGAAGGTGAATTTTGGATTCGGACTGTGACAAATCTCAGATGACGTCCAGCTCGTCGTCACAGTGAGCACGTGAAGTGTGGAAGGCAGCCGAGTATTGACGAAACCATGGCCTTTGGTGCAATCAGAAATTAAGATGTTAGAATATTGACTCACAGGTTGCGATCAAGCTGAAAAGGAAGGCCGCGTACGATAAGAATGAAAAACTCCGCATTCTCCTCTCTTTGATGTCTTTCTCCCACAGAAACCCAGAATTACCTGTTCAAGAAGGTCTTAGGAAGACCTACATGCTGCCCCTGTTTCTTTGCTTGTACTTGTCCCTTTCTCGTTCTCGTTCTCGTTCTCGTTCTCGTTCTCGTTCTCTTTCCCTTCCGCTCCCACTCCGTTTCCCTCTCCCTCTCCCTCTCCCTCTCCCTCTCCCTCTCCCTCTTCCTCTCCCTCTTCCTCTCCCTCTTCCTCTCCCTCTCCTCGTCCTTCTCATCCTCTGTTCTCGCTTCCCTATCGAGATCCCTTCGTCCCTCACCCCAACCAACCTCCGACCAACCTTCAGCGATGCATTGTGCCCCCTTTTTACAATTTTGTAGATTTGAAAAGAATCCTGATTTTTGTTCCTTGAACTTCAAATCTCTGCTGTAAATTGAAATGGATCCGCCCCAAATGCAACCACATCCCCGCACTTTCACCACTCCCGCGACCCTGCGGCTTCTTGACGAGCCTTCCGAGTTCAGTCCGAATCTCCGAGAGGCTTTTCAAGTTCTTCCCGAACCGTCTCCGAACTTCTCAGTCTGCTCCCTCTTGTGCATAGGTGACTCAGTGACTGTGACTCCTCAGTGGGCCGACTCGGCGCACCGCGCGCGGCCCCGGGCCCCGCGGGGCGGCCGGCGGCGGGGTGATTCAAGCCTAGAAGGGGTAGTAGTGCGGCCGCTTCCGGGTGACAGCGGCACTGGGCCCGGGCCGCGCCGGTCTCAGGCCGCCCGACTCGGCGATGATGATGCCGCCAGGGACGGGCCGGCCGCTCCTGCGCCCAGGCCGCCGCGGGCCCCTAGGCGCCCTCTCACGTTGAAACTATGGCGGGCCGGACACTTCCGATGACTTTCAGTGATGTCACAACTGTTCTCGGTTGAAACAGGTGCACTAGCAGCGGCTTTACTGATTTCAAGTTTGTATGACTCCGTTCAACGGTTTCAGCTTCGTTCCATCATCCGGTCCGTCGCCGCCGTCATCGCCGGGCGGAACCGCCGGGCAGTCACTGTTTGACAGCCAACACTGCGTGACGAATTGTAGGACCGAGAGGAATAGCCACACAAGTTTAGCATCTAGATTGCATGGACTGACAATTTGCAACAATGCTGATCAGCACAGAATAAGAAGAAAGGTTGTCCGGGCTTTTATTGCCGGGCCACATCGCTCGACTCCTCGCTCTCGTCCATCAGACCTTCTTCCTTGCGTCGTGCAATCAAATACTTCTTCAGCTTCATGGACTTGACCTGCATGATTGTGAGAAAGTCCATCTCCGACAACAAGATTCGAGTGCTCATCATACCAAGGAAAGGTCGACAGTACCCCACGTTGAAGGATCAATGCCTCTGCGGCGGACCTCCTGAGTCAAAGGATAAGATCAAGCGGAATGGAACACCAGTCACTTTCCTTCTTTTCAGAAGTCGATGAAGGAGAAGCAGTTTCGGAAGACGTTCCTGTGAGTTCTGACATTTTGATTTTGAAGGCTTTGCCCATAGTACACTTAATCAAACAACTCTTGAGAAATTGACCGGATAGCGACTTTGGGCGCAGATCTGTGATTGTTGACACGAAAACGGAGAGGTTTTCCTTGATTTGTTCTGGCGTGTAATCGATCTTGCCGATACATCCATGGATGTACCCTGCCTTGTCGACCTTGAACACCAAGCCCGATCTGAGGTCCTTGATCCCTTTTTCGATGTCCTCCGTCACTGTCTGGGTCTTTGGATTTGGCATCAGACCACGTGGGCCAAGAATACGTGCTGCATATCGTAATCAGCCTCAGCATAGGATAGCAAGCGATCAAGGGCGAGACCTATGCTGTTGAGTTTAGGCATTGCTTGCGGAGTAGCCAGACATCTTCACAGAGATCAGAATTTTCTCTCGGGCATACAGCAGTACCTTTCGAAATCCAGCTTTCCTTCCTTCACCTTTTCAATCAAGTCCTCAAGTCCCACGTTTTCCACCCCAAGCCTGTGTTAAAGCCCATTAGCAACCAAAAAGTTCTGACAAAAATCTTCACCTCTTGGCTGCATCAGCAGCTTCACCAGTGGCAAAAACAGCAATCTTGATCGATTTCCCGTTACCTTCAATCCGAATTACAAAGTCACAGAAATTGAATGGAAGGAATGGATGAGGCTGATCAATTACCGTGTGGCAATTTGACAAGCCCCCTTATCAAATGGTCTGCCTTGCGGGGGTCCAAGGCTGTCTCGATACACACTTCCACACTGAGGCAACAGGCAAAATGTGAGCAACTTGGAATAAATTCATAACGTAACAATGGACTTTCACCTCTCAACGAATTTGCGATCTGATCCCTTCAAAACCTTTTGCACGGCCGAATCTAGATCGTGCAACTTGTTCGTGCTCTGTGATGCGAATCTTCTTCCGTCCAGAGTTGTCGCGCATGTTCCCCACATCAGGTGAGAAAATCCCGCACCATAGCTGGGCATGAAACATCCCTGCATCGCGGCAGCTCCCGCTGGCCTCCCTGCCTTCCGCAAGGCCATCGACCCCGCAGCGCATGCTGCTCGCAGAGCCATAGCCTCTCAAAGGTACCCCCACTTTCCTCTGTTGACTACCGTATCATTCCCAGGGTCCTGATGACCCATGGAGGAAGCGCATGATAAGATGTTCTCTTGTTTTAATTAGAGCCTCACTTATAAAATCATGCCTTTGTCGATACCCCTGTTCATCCTATGTTCGTCGTTGCTCCACCCACATTCCCACTGAGGCCCTCCAAAAGTTCGCATGAGCGAGATGCAGTCTTGTCCCGAGTTGGCATAGCCGCATCGATGGCAAGGATTTCATGCCGACTGATCGCCGTCAGCGAGGAGGGAGCAGAGGCGAGACGGGACGAGGCAGACAGGTTCTGGAAAGAAGCTTCATCTATTTCCCAACATCACTTTGCCAACCGTGTCAGCATTGTAACTCCAAGGGTTCAGGAGCCGGCCAGAATCAACAAAGACAGATTTTCCATCATCACTGCTCGCCCGGCGATATTTCTAGACCCTTCTTTCATAGCGAGGTACGTCAAGGACGGTGACTTGTACTGTCTAACATCTGGAAATGCGACACTGTCTTGCAATTCGATGTGTATTGTGAAAGGAAAACTGTATCTTCACGTTGATACCTCCACCTACAAAAGTTGGGATTGGTAGGGGCCGAAGTGAAATTTCATCAAGGGGAAAAATCGTACCGAATATCAGTAGACTTGTTAGCAGACTCGTTCTGTGCGGGCAAGCAGCTATATGATCGGGTATCTTGGTGCCTCTCCAGGATGCAGCCTATCAGGATCCTTGTTGCTCACTGCCGCGAGGGGACTTGTGAAGCCGTCGAATTACATGAGCAAAATGTCGATAGCTGTACATGTTTGGCGATCGAATATTCTAGCATGAACAAGAAAGATATTCACATTCCGGTCTTTACCCCAGCTTGCGAGGGGAGGTTGGAGGCCGAGGGTATACACGACCTCCTGGAATGGGTAGGGCTTTGCACTTTGCAGAGTAACTCCAGAGACTCAGGAGATGTTGACGAATTCGTCGAATTTGCCAGGGCACCCCAGCTTTTTCCTACGGTGAAGGGTGAAGTCTTCGTTCAAAACATGGCGGGGTTCATTCCAGCTCCAATGGTTGTCAGAGAAATCATGGAGTTGTCTTCCTCAATTCGCTCGCGCAAGCTTGATTGGGCTGTCATCGTGATCTGGGGCTTTGATGATACCAGTATGTCTTGGAGAGAATGCTTGCATGCTGACGGCAACGGCTTCAGAGAAAACGACACAGTCGCTATCTTAATGCCGAACAACAAAATCATGATATGCGACCTGATGGGTTCGTGTGACACATACAACTAAAAAGAACAACCATTCCGAGCACATTTATTTACAGATTCCATTAAGACAATAAAAAAACAGACTGTCGAAAATTCACAAATCATGCAAACTGAACAGTTGAATAGCTAGGGAACGAAGGAGCTAATCGTAGATGAGAAATCGTGTCCAATTAGTCCTGTTGCATTTACAATGGGCTGCCATACTCGTGTCCCATCAGATTGCCTTCGTGGACCTTCGATCGCACTTGTGTTGATGGCACTTAGATCTGGCAGCAGGTACATCTGTAGCGTGATAGAGCTTGCAGAAGACGCGTTGATCCCGTACTCAGACAGCTCCCTGTCGTCCTCGAGGACCTTGCCCTTCAGGACAAGCCTCTGAAACTCGTGCTTGTATTCAGGTACTTGTTTCTCAAGCAGAACTTTGAGGTTCTTGACAAGGAAATATTTCTGGAACTCCACATGGTACGTTAATTGCTTGCACTGGAAAGTCGTATCCAGCACATTATTCTTGTCTCCGAGCTTCGCAATGCTCACAGTGCCCTTGCCGATGGGCTTGCTGTTGTAGAAGGTGTCAGTCTGACCCCTTCCGATCGGATATCTCGCCAACGGCCCGTTGCCATGAGGACCCAGCCCGTTTCCTTTGATCACTTCAATCTTGATGACTGGTGGGGTCATCGGAAGAAAATGAAAGTATATAACAAGAGGCGAGGATGGGAAGGCAAGAAGACAAGAGACTGATGGAACGAGAAGCAAGAAGCAGGAATGGCTGGACCTCTCTGCTGTGCACTCAGACTCCAACCACGTTGCTCTTCAATCTCCACCCTCGCTCCTGCCTCGCTCCCCCTTTTCCGTTGAAACAGCCGTTGGCTGTTTTCTCATTTCCTGTCGGGGACCACACGCTCGGGGGAAACTTCGGAAGGAAGAGCTACGAGGGACGTCGGGAGGAGCAGCGAGACCGAGATGCCTCGACGATGACTGGGACGAGCAGGAGACCTCGATGACGTGCCGTGTTGGATTGGGAAGCTCTGGTTGAGCGATGGACTTGGTCGCTCCTCATATCTTTACTGTCAACCTCACTTCTAATGTCGTGGATACCACTCAGAAAGTCTGTAGAAATTGCCTGCAAGTCGAGCATGACTGACACGAAACACGATCACTCTCATCTCGCACTCTGTTACCTCCATCCTTGTCACTGTAGGCCACTGCCGAGGTCTTGAGGCCAAAAATCCTTGGAAAGTACCCACTCCTCCGCCTTGCCCACGTTGCCATGTAGCTCGTAGCTGAGGAGTACGCCCCGGAGGTCCCCGGGACCAGGACACCCTGGAACGAGTGAGTGTGAAAGGAGAGGACAGAGTTGCATCAAAAGGAGCAAACCTTGTCGACAGCATCGTAACCTGTTTGAATGGCAGAGATCTCATCCAACAAGCCTGCCCTTTCCCATCCGTCGGACAAGATGTTGTATGTCTCATGGTTTGGCTTCGGAAACTTGTACCGTATCTCAGAATCAATGCCCTCAAACCTGGAGAGGCGTCAGACACATTGAAGCAGACTGAGGCGAATCATGGGAGAGCAGCACCTGGTCCTGATAATCTCGATGATATCACGATTTTCCATCTGCATCACCAACTGCTCAGCTCGTTTGATGTTTCCAACTCTCATCCAGGCATCAACAACGATGTTGCACATATGAGGGGTGACTTCAATGTGCTCTTGACAGATCGACCGCAGAACTCTTTCCGCCTTGGAGGCTTTCGGAGGGTCGTCGTCTCGCAGGGATCTGAGCAGGGTTTCATATGAATTGCTGTTTGGCTGAAACCCTTCAAACTTCATCCGTCTGATCAGCGCATCAGCATCATCCGAGTATGGACCACAGGATCGTATGATGCGATTGATCTCAAGCAACTTGCTGTTTGTTGCGTTGTTAAGCTTTTGCCTGCGAACATAAAGGTTGTCCTCTTCCTCGACTTTCACTCGTATGCTGTGTTTGTCAGAGTAGCTCGCCTTCATGCCTCTCCTTGTAAGTTCTTCGACCAAATGTTGAGCGTCGGAGTAGTTGGACAGCAGAATGATTCCATTTCCAGTTGGCTTCCCTCGAATGGTATCAACTTTAGCATCGTGAATCAACGCCAGAGTCATGTTTCGAAGGTTGTTGAGAAAATCATCGCTATCCCATGCCACATCTAAATTTTCAACGTGCACCTTCACCCAGTCCTGTTTCCGGAGAAAATCTTTCTTCCTCCCCCGCTGCTCTCCAAGGGACTGAGGCGCAATTCCACCGAGAGGTCGGTACCCACCTCTTGGACAACAGGACATGGATGGCTGGAAGTTCTGGTACATGGATGCTGAGAGCGATGGTGTAACTCGTGCATTCTCAACTTGATTGGGAACTTCGTCGATCATGGGGCTCGCTTCCATTCCGACATCTTCGTGAAGGAAATGCTTCAGATGCCTCTCGTCTCTCAGCAATGTGCACGTCTGAGCATTCGGACAGTGATGCCAGAATCGCTTCATGTGTCTTGGATCGTGCAGATATCTGCATGCCACAAATGAACAAATCCTCCTCTGTTCATGGTCAGCTGAGAACAGTTTCCCTTGACCATCGATGTCACTGCGTTGTGTGTATGCATCCGTGTGTCGTTCTGAACTTTTTTCGCCTGCTGCTTCTTCATCGATCGCCTTCTGCAGAGATGGATGGTACAGCCGAACCACCGACAAGCCTCTCTTACTCCTCTTTCCTGCCTGAGTGGGTTTTTCCACGGCTGAGCTACTCTTGTGGGGACTTGACTCCCCGTCATCTCCGTACAACCATTCACCAATTTCTGGATCAATTTCTCCAGACACAACGACCACGGACACGTTTGGGTCTGCTTCCATCTCAAAGTTCATGAACTCAGCTCAGTCCGGAAAAGATTTGATAGCAACACTGAGTACGGTAGGCGCGGGGTCCCTGGCCGACTCTGCCGACGATATGCTGCCATTGTTGTTAGGCAAGCCCCTCTCCACTGAGCAAGGGCCACCGTGGCACCCACTGCCAGCCTGATGATGTCAGGCCCTGGCTGAGCCTGGCCCTGGCTCCGCAGCTGCCGTTGCCAGGTCTGAAGGCTAGTTGGTGATGGGCAAGATGGTGGGGCGGGGCCCGGCCGCGCAAGTACGCCGGGGGGCGGTTGGTATCCCGGTACACGCCGTTTGGAAGTTTGTCCGGGTCCGGGTCCGAGTCGGCCGGGCCTGGCCCGGCCCCCCGCCGGGCCCGGCACCGTCGACGCCGTCCGATCGTTACCGCCCCGCCGTACTACGTGACGACGGGAGTCTCCGAGGCTCATGACGGGGCCGGGGGATCCGACTCTCATGTCAGTAGGCTACCCGGTAGTACGCGGCTACGGCGGCGCCCGCCCCCCGCACACGTGACAGGCTCACTGCCGTCACACTCCCGGGGCCGCGGGCCGGGCCCGGGCCGCCGGGCCGTTGCGCCGGCCGCTCACTGGCAGTGAGTCAGCCCGGCGAGCCTCCCGCTCCCGGCCGGCCGGGCCCCGGCTTCAACTTGCCAAGTTTCCGATTTCAACTTGAGTTAATACTCAAAGTTAACTTCACGTGTAAAAAATGGTACGCCGTTGCACATCGGGCCCGGACGTCGGACGGTGCACCAGGCCGGGCGAGGGGCATCCCTCTAGTGTGGGGAAGAGACCGGGGGGGCGCCATCAAGTGGGGAACAGGGCGTAGCCTACTAGCACCGGGGCAGAAGCCTCCGATCAGCACTTTTTGACTGACCAGAAGCTCGTAAGGGGAGGGTGGGGTAGGAGGTAGTACGGTGACCTCTAACGGGTGTCGGAGGGACGTGGCGGGGTACTGGGGTCCTGTGGTGGTCCTGAGGTCTTGTCCAGGGGTAGGGTCCCTTCAAGGGTTGTGAGTTTGCGACTTGGGGCCGGGGGCAGACGACGCAGCTGTAGTAAAAATCATTGAAGTGGGGTGGGTGGTTGGAAGAGACAGGTGGTACTATGACTGTCTGCTGTGTACGGGGTCTTCAGCCGGATTTTGGAGGTAAATGCGTGGGTGGCTTCAATATGTTCTGAACCAAGCACCCCTCTATCATTGCTTTGGTATGCTTCTCGAAAGGTGGGGGTAGTGACCGGGGTGTTGGCCCCTGCAAGGATTGGGGGCCGATGACCCCCTTGGTGATGCATGTGCAGTGGTGGGTGTATCATCCTGAGGGGTCAGGGGTAGTCTGTGGGATGCAGAATATCTGGTAGTCGTAAATTAGGCCGCAGGGGTTCAGTCTGAAAAAGAGATTGGGGGGGGTATACAAGATTTGTACTGTCGGAAGTGGGGTACAATGGCAAGGGGGTAGATGTTTTGGGGGTGGTGATAGGTTCCAACTATTGGGGGTGGTAGTTATCGAATGCGATTGGTCCGATTGGGAAGGACAATTGTTACCTGCAAGGGTGGGTACTTCTCAATTCCAAGCTCAGGCTTGGGGGTACTACGGATTCTTTCGATGCAGTGCTGTATCAAAAGTAAGGGTGAAAGTACTCAACGGGTAGGGTGGGGGTATTTTCAGATGGGGTACAGAGATCATAGGCAGTAGTCTGGGGTAGAAAGAGCATTGCGACCCATAGGAAAGGTTACAAAAATGAAGCCATGAATACCACCGGTAGTATACGTTCTCAGAGGGGGTGGTAGAGAGCATTGATACAAGGGGTGTTTGAGACACAAATAAATGGGGGTATGAAGACACGACAACGAGATATGTCCCATCTTCCAAGGAAAATTTGAGGGTGGGGTACTGGCTATATGGGGCAAAGTTAAATGGTGGGGTGGGGGTGTGAAGAACTCCTCACAAGGGTAGGGGAATTCCAAGCAGGGGGTTATTTGACTCTTACATGCTCGGTAGGGGTATTTTCAGAGGGCAACCATGGGGAGGATGGGGGTGATATAGATAGTCGCAAACTTGTTTGGGGTAGGGTAAGATAGCATCATGGGTCTCGATCTGGACGAGTCGGATGACCACCGGTGGGTAGTACTCATTATGAGGTAGTGGTGGTTTTCGGCGGGGTACTTACCATATGAAGAAGGTGAGGACAACTTATGAGAGGGGTGGGGGTACATGAAAGGAGTTCAAGGTTTTGTGACACTAGCACTTGTGTACACTTGCGATGATGAGATGGTTGTACGAGGGCAGAAAGAAAGCGAGTGGTGGAGGAGAGAGGTTGTAGAGACATGCAAAATGATCAAATGAGATAGCGATGTAATGAGATGAAGAGTCGAAGCAAAGGAGGGGCATTGCCGGGGAAGGATCAATAGGAGCTTGCTCGCAGGGTACGAATTTTCGATGATCCTTCACCCATGATCAGTGTGTGTACATGGAGAATAGATGAAGGAGGATGATAGGGCACATGCGATGAGGCTGGACATTTGGGGACTGATGATTCGTTCAAGTGCAATGGCAGTGCGAACCTTTGCGTTCACTACGATGATTCATCCATGTAGGGTAGCCACATGGCATTTCGACCTAAACCTCAGGGTACATATTTCGTTTCATGTAGATTTGCGTCATTGAGGTGTATTTGCGTATTGGTTTGAATGTTGATGCTGATTAAGAGCTCGAATGAGTCTTGTCGAGGTAGATAGGGTTTGTTAGAGACCATAAGTACAGTTTGTGGTTTTCGCAAAATATGAGTTCCTAGGTTAGTCAAAGAGCCAAGAGTTTGACCTTGATCCAGTAAATTATTGACTTGATTGTACAGAAATGACCATCCAAGATGATAACGCGGCGCAGGCGCTCATCCAATTATTCTCTGGAGAAGGGCTCAAGACCACGAAGGGCTCCAGAGCCGGGAGGAAGGGTGGCAAGCCACAGAACGAGGCCATGTTGCAGCCCAGTGTCAGGCGTGGGGGACGTAAACGCAAGCCATCATCAAGGTTGGATGGATTCAGCAACAGCGATCATGAAGCGTGTCCGTCCCACATGAAAGATCCTCGTGTCAAGCGGGGCAAGGTCGATGAGGTTACAGCAATGGAGCGCAAGAGAAGTTCTGATGCGCAAGGAACGGCAAGGATCACCGAGCGGAAAAATTCCATCACGGATTGCGAGTCAGACAACTCCACTTGCGCGTATCTGAAGAAATCAAGCGCAATGGATCAGAAGACCTCCTCCAGGAGGGCCTCTCCCATCTCACAAGCAAGCACACCTTTGGTGAGCCCGATGCCGTCTCCTGTCGAGGTGAGAGAAATGCATCCTATCATGTTCCTGCGGTCCTGACTTCTTCTGTGAAGAGTGCATCCTCGAACAAGTACTGCCACTTCTGTCAGCATGTGAAGGTCAAAAGGAGCACCAGGTACTCGTGTAGATGTGCTCCCACCTTTTCTCTAACCCTTGAGCAGTATGTTGTCCTGCAGCCAATGCGATCGCCGATACTGCGAGTACTGCTTGCGGGTTCACTTAAATGAAATTTGGGAGAGGAGTGAGAGCTGGTCGTGTCCCCGATGCAGGTTAAGCTTGATGATGCCCAAGTGCTTGCAGGCTGACGTCGAACCGCAGGTGCAAATGTTGTTGCAATTCAGTCAGCTGCACCAAACTTCACAGACACTGCAAGGCATACAGGTGATCACGACTGTGATTACACGATGGTAGAAGTCTGACGCTCTTGCAGGTATAGGTTGCTTCGGGCGAAGCAGGCAGAACTTCGAGCAACTTCGAGCCCAAGAGATGTAGCCGTTCAGCGAAGCAAGAAGGAGGAAGGAGCAGATGAGCAGCAGTCAAGCCAGGATCCAAGGGGATGGTTGGAGCTGCAGGCGGTCGTTTCCAGTGTTCTTGAGGAGACAGGAAAGAAAGTTCATCATGCCAACTTCGTTACTCCCAATGTCAAGGTGGAGGACAGAGGCTGCAAGGCAGGGGCTGCAAGCAATGGCTCCTTGGAAAATGGGACTGAGCCCCGTGGAGATATCTCAGTCAACTCGGTGTCAATGCTCCTCTGCTCGGACGAGCACAGCAACAGATCGGTCCCGGAGCCCAAGTTTGGAACTCAGATGCACAAGCTCTCGTTCCCGAAGGACCTGGCAGTTTCTAATTGTGTCGCGACCAAGCACAGCATCAGCAGCCTGCTGACCGTGTGAGGGCAACGACGTGAGCTTCGACCCAGTGAGGACTTGATCCCTGGGGTCTCGCTCTTGCGATGGCACCATGCGGCGATTGCTCGTGTCTCTCGTTGAGGGGGTGTACATATAGTCATCTTTGACATGTTTCCAATAAGATTCTGTGTACTTGTGGCAAACTATCGTATGTCTCTCCCTTCCTCGCATTCAGATGCGATCTGTCCTGTCGCTCTCCGTCAAGTAGTGAAGGCCGAAGCTCGCCAAGGATCCTCTGATGATTGTAGCGCTTCATTTGTTCACATGTCTCGACCTGGAGGAACAGACAAACACCTGATGTGCGCGAATCGGGGCGGAGTAATGCACATCACCCGTTCAATGACACAAGGTCTGGTTGGCTGCAAGTGTGAGCCGCGAATGTTGTTTCGAGCAATTTCATCTTGTCGTTGAAGATTTGATGATTTCATTCTTACAACCATCTCGGCAACGACCAAATTTGCCTCTAAAGAAGTTGCCCCCCAGCTCAAGGATCAAGTCTTAACCTGCTTCCTCTCCTCCTCCTCTAACTCGTCACTAGCAACAACTGCTGATTTTCTTCCAGCAATACCCGGAACGAACAAGAGAAGTTCTGAGCGATGAGGTCACAGCCGCTGTCATGAGGATCCAAGAGGGCTGAAGTAGATGTAACATGGGACAGGAGCAGCTACTGGAGCTACTTGACATGTGACATGGTCAGGAGCAGCTACTTGACATGTGACATGGTCAGGAGCAGCTACTTGACATGTGACATGGTCAGGAGCAGCTACTTGACATGTGACATGGTCAGGAGCAGCTACTTGACATGTGACATGGTCAGGAGCAGCTCCTTACCTACAGCATTCTTGATCCAGCCCAGGCTTGACCCTCCTGGCAAACCTACCCGGAAAAGTTGCCGGACCGAAAGACTAAAAGGGACTAATAACGGCCCGATCATGGCGGCGGTTTGAGCGCGAGGAGAAGGCAACGAGCGATGGCAGAAGACTCGCAAGGTGAGGAGGAGGCGTAACAGGAGGAGCAGGGAAGAGAGTCGAACAGCAGAGGAGGTGGCATTGGTGGAAGAGAGCAGCAGGCGATGGTTTCTAACTGCAGGAAGCAGGACGCCACGTGAAGTCGGTCAAGGGCTCAGAACAAGGCTGAAGACGCGAGGGAGTGGCGGGAAGACATGCCGCAAGAGAGGGCTAAGGAGAATGCGACGGCAGGGAGAGCCCTTCCTGACCGCTCCAACGCTGAGCACAGCCAGCAGTGCTACACTAGAGTGGACGCAACAGAGGAGCCTAGAGGGATCAATGGCCCGCTTTTCTCCCGCCAGGTTGAGATGTGCCGCAATGCAGCGATGGGAGACCCTGAGGATGTTTCAGGTCTGCGGAGGAGCCAACATGAACGGCCCTCTGGTCAACTCCCACAACTACCAGCCTCCTCGTGCTGCTCCCTACAGGATCCCTTGGCAGGTGCTGGTGGGAGACGAGCAAGTGGCAAGGGCGTGGCCAGGGAGTGCGGCCGGGCTGAACGTGAAGCTGCCCACCCCGAGGAAGAAGGGGGACCTGTACCGGAGCGGAAGCCACTACAGGTCGAAGCACGACCCCCGTCTCCTCCCGACGGGAGGGACGATGGGTCTGCACAACACGTCCATGATCGTCTCGAACATCGATGGGAGGAAGACGATGGGGATAGAGAGGAGGAGCTTCGGCTTCCTCGGCAGGTCTCTGGGGTCCTACAGGAACTCTCCGACGCAGTTCCTCCGCAGTCGAGAGAAAACGGGCGACCTCGCCGCACCCCAGAGGTTCCACTACCCTGACGAAGACTCGAGGCTGCCGAGGCCTCCAGGACGGGGCGACAAGGGCTTCCTGATGCCGAGGAGGACGGCCCCGCCTAACTTCGTCCTGAGCAACCAGGTGGATTGCCTGATGGGAGACATCAAGTTCCTTTCCGGTACCCTCAAGAAGTCCAGGAGCAAGCGGCCCAAGGACAGCCCGTCGGAGGCTGACCCCGACTGGCAGAGACTGCAGGAGGAGAGGAGGTCAGACTTCGAGGCGATCCTCAATGGAGCCAAGCTGGAGGACAGGCGGAGAGTGAAGAGGTTGAAGAAGATCCAGAGGATGACAGGGTCGATCCGCAGCAAGTCCCAGCTGGGAGAGCACCCGGGAATGGCTTCGAACTTGTCTGCAACGATGCCTGCACGACCCAAGACTTCACTCGGGGCCTCTCACATAGACAAGACGTCTGTATCCCTCGCAAGGACGGATCTCCGCAAAACAGCAGACCTCTCCAGGGGAACAACTCTCCAGGGGAACAACTCTCCAGGGGAACAACTCTCCTTCCTTCCAGATGTGAGCCGTTTGCCTCGCTGAGGTGGACAAAGAGGACGAGATGGTTGCTGACATGCTGCGACAAGGTGGTGAAGCGTCAACTTATTGAGAACATGAAGAAGCAGTGGGAGGCGATCAACAGAGAATACCAGCGGTTTACCTTGTCTCTGTTCAACCTCGACACGAGGGTCAAGGAAAGGCAGTTGCTGTCACTCGGTGATGTGACTGACGACTTTGATTCCAGGTGCACAAGAAGGAGGAATGCGAGAGGCAGATGGAGATACTGGAACGAGAGATCGAGAGGTTGTCCAAGAGCGCCATCATCGTGAATTCCACAGGAGAGGTTTTCGCACGGCCGAATACGAGTTTTCACAAAACGTGATGAGGTGAAAGTGAAGGAAGGTCAATCTTGGTACAAGAACAAGAACCACCGTGATGGTCTTGTGAGTACGATGTAAAGATCAAAGAGAAGAATTTCTTTATTTGTACGAGGCATATTCAATCCATCACAAATCCCTGTTAACGTGCCACCTCCACCACACCCCGCTGTACCTCCACTCTCCTCGTCCGCGCGGGGCCATCTTCTGGTCTGCGGATTCAGCCTGGCAGGTGTGGCCCGTGTTACCCAACATCCGCCATGACGACTTGTGCGCACAGGCGCGGCAATGCTCCTTGGCCTGTTCGAGGATGACTGACTCGCGGAGACGCATGAAGTTTTCTGCTAAGCTCTCCGCCTGACCCTCGGACACGACGACCGAGACAGGGAAGGCTGGTCCGACCCCGAAGACGGTCACATCCCACACGGAGAAGAAGCCTTGAACGATGTGATTGGCGATGCGTCTAGTCTGAGTGAAGACATTTTTGGACTCTCCGCTGGCAGATGCGCCGTACAGGAAGCCCGCAGGACGCCACCACATCAAGAGGAACAAGGCGACGAGCGATTCCCTGCATCACAGTTAGTCAGCACTTGCCGCCAGCATGCTCCAAGAACTTACAGCACAGCAGAGATGGACGGAAGGAGCCATCCGCCGATGCAAGATATTCTGACCTTCATGTCGCACACGTCTGGGAACGTTTCCGGTTCAGGGCACTCGGCTTTTTTCTGCCATCAACGTCAGATCAAGCAGAAAACGTTGGGTCATGTTGCCACTACCGCTGCGAATTTGCTAGCTTTGTACGAATTATCACAGCACATCGCTTTTTCGAGGATGTTACATGTAGGAGGCTTTGGGTCTGCGCTTGCGCCTGTGGTGCATGGGTCGGGTGGCTGGAATCCAGTCTTGACGGCACAATGCAAGTGTGAGCCCAAGCCAGCGAGAGAGATGATCCAAGCGACGAAGGTGACCCAGAAGACAACCTTCTGCCATGTGAGCGAGACCTCTCCGGTGAACAAGCATCTCTTCCACATGGTACGCTTAGTCAACCTGCCGCCTCCTGGCCTGACGGGACGCAAATTCCATACGGCAAGTGGTCCTGCCAATATGGCACCAAGGATGTTGATGATGATAGCCTTGCGGAGACTACAGGAACAAACAAGTCAGGTCAAGGCAAACAAGAAAGCGTTAACTGACTTGTTGTTGATCTTCATGTCCAGTCCTTGTGTTTCACGATCCTTGATAGCTCTGGCTTGAAGCACAGCAACAGCCCACATCATTCCCAAGAAGAGAAGATGAAATGAGACTCCGAGGAAAAGCATTTCATTCTTGAGGCCAAACCAGGCAAGTGTTTCATTATTGATGAAGTTGAAAATGTCGACAGACCACTTGAATCCGAAGTACATGGATTGCGACATCTTGTTCTTGAAGGAAGACACAATCTTGTAGTTGGTTGTGAAAGCAACAGGCCTGTCGATGTCACTGCTTTCATAGATGCCTCCTGTTCGAGTTTCGCCTGCTCGCGATGTCACAAGATCGCCAGCAACGGCTAATTTGGTCTCTCCATACGGACCTTTCGAGGTAGAATCTTGTTCGAACATTTTTGCCATCGCCGCATTATTTGCAAACTCTTGCTTGGATCTCAGAAGAGAGACAGCGTAGGGCTCGCGAATAGTTTTCTTCTTCTGTATCGCAATGCGAGTGGAATCATGAATGTTGAACGTGACAATCTTCTCCTTCATTCTTGCATCGCAATACTCCTCCCTCAGGTTCAACTTGTCTCCGTACAGCTTGTAGGCAAGCTCTTCCTCTGAGTTGGCAGCAGACCCTTGCAAGGAAGCATCGAACTCGGAGATCACCTTGGACAACGACAGGTACCCGCTGGTCGAGAAGCTCACAGACGCCATGAGTTGAATTTCCCCGGTGAACACCTCAAAGAAAACCCATTGCTGACCGGGAAAGGTTCGAATCTCAACCATTTGCTGGGGCTGCAACTCTGCCAATGGAACAAAGTTGCCAGAGAAGTCCGCCCAAGTCACCAGGATTCTCTTGCCCGTGTCATTGGGCATCCATATTGTGATGGAGCTGGACAAGAAGCACTGGGCAGACTGCTTCTGTGTGGAGAGCTGGAAGGTGGCGCCAGGCTTCGCCTTCTCCAGGATCTTGTCGATGTTTTCATCCAGCTGCTCGCCGGCGATGAGAGACATCCCTGACGCAACGTGCAGACGACACGAGGTCCGCCACGTTGAGCGAGGGCTATATATACTCCCCACCGTGCCCCACCCTCATCGTACCCCACCGTTTCCCCGTGCAAGTACCCGGTCCGCACCGGGGCATCCACGAATTACGATAATGTCCGCAGAGCCACCCCCGTTTTTCCCCAAGTTGCAGTAGGTAGGGTCACCCTCACCCACCCCAGTGTGCTGTCAACTTCATCAGTGCTTCGCAGGGCTCACTGTCAACTGATACCACCCTGACCACCCCACCCTCAACCAGCAGCAACCGGGTACGATATCCAAGTCAACCTGATATCATCAGGGGTGGGGTGGTAACCGGCTTCCCTGGGTTTATTTTACCGAGTCTGATCGTTGTAAGACCCAGGGAAATGAGTCGGGCGCCACTATGAAGGGTGGGGTGGGGGTGGCCCACTTTAGCACCGTATCCGGTTGACTGCCAACTTGACCGTAGTACCCGTGGGGGCATCGCTTCCCTCTTTTCAAGCTGACCGAACGGGTGGTCGGAGGGGCAACGGTCATTCTTAAGGGACCCGTTCAATTGGGGGTCACAGTGTACCAGTACCGTCACCTCTAAAGTGGAGTGGGGAAGAGTCAGAGATCACTTTTAGTTCCCAGTACGGTACACAGCAACGGTTGAATAGGCTTCCCCGTACTACCCTTGGCAATCATTTGTACCAGTCGTTTTCAGTCGGCACTGTGAGAGTCGAACTTCAGCCTCGGAAGATCTTGCGGCCGTCTGGTAGTCACGTGCAGGGCCTCACTGTACCGGGCCGTACGGCGCGGCTGGCGGCTCAGCGGCTGGCCCCCGGTACCGTAGTACCGTACGGCGGCGGCCAGCCGTACTACTACTTGTGACCCGTCGGACGGTACCGTACCGTCACGCGACTCCTGGCAAGAAAATAACGGTCATCCGATCATCTCATTTTCGGGGCAATCCCGTCACAGCGGCCTCGCTCGCCGTCGGAGGTTCCGGGCCCGCCTCCTGAGCGGCCCCGGACTCGAGTCGGAAGTCACGTACCGGGTAGCCTAGTATATCCATTCCTCGTACAGATTTTTTAACTTAACTTTGAGTAAATGCATTCCATGGATTGAGTAGTAAAGAGTAGTGTGGTTATTGGTAACCGCCCAACTTGAATGCGTGACTTGCCACCGCTGCACGTCCGCGGCCCGGCCCGGCTTGGCCTCGGAATCGGAGCCTGAGAGTGTACGGTAACAGCCTCCGAGCACCGGTCATAGAACTCAAGCCAAGTGATTCACACTGCAACAACAAAACAAACAATATTCTTTACGATACAGGGCTTCTTCAGTTGTGTCACAGTGGAGAGCCCATGGGTCCGAGCCCCTGTTCCTGTCCAAGGGTCACTAGTTCTGATAACATTGATTCTCTTCCGTGCAGTTGGGGAGGATTCTGAATCCATTCTCGTTGAGCCTTTCGGGAGGCACGCAGACGCATCTGTCTTCACCAGTATCCTCCTGATCAAATTTCAATCAGCCAGATGTCCCTGTAGAAACAATGCACATCCTACATCTTTTTCCATTCGCGGCAATCCGATCCAGTGCCGCTCTAGTCCACCGCTGTCCGAGCTGCACCATATCCTGGTTCCCTCGCCAGGAAACAGGTGGACATTGCATGCTACGTTGAACATGGATCAGTGAGAGAGCCGGGGCGTTGTCAGCGACCTGGAAGCTTCTTCATGAAGATCTCATCGTGCCGAGCCTGTGCCACGAGCTTGTGGAAAGTCTTGAGCTGCAACAGACAAGTGACAACCACTTCAACTAGACGGGGAGATCTTCATGACCATACCTCTTCTGTTTCTTCGCCGGTGCTGTCATAATATCGTCCAATGAGCTTCCCCATGTAATTGTACTTCGTTTGGTTTTGATAAAATTTCAACCAGCCATCAACAGTGATCAGCTCTCCAGGTTTCAATCCTTCAAGATCGTCGATACATCCCTCCTTGTCGAATTTTCCTGTCACGTATGCTCTGCTTCCATCATTGCCAGCAAAACAAGCGTAGTGCATTCCTTTGCTATAGAATCGCGCTCCGGCAGAGACATTGTAGCAGCTTCCAACAATACAGACGACAATGGGACGACCCTCGACAGAACCATCAAAGTCTCTGAGAATTTCTTTCGTAAAGAGCAATTGCCCCTGGTTTTCTTTTTGCTTTTCTAACCATGTGTTCGCCTTGTCTTCGAATCGAAAGAATTGAATCCCGACGACCAAACCAGACACAACAAGTACCAACAGCGCAATCACGGCGTTTGCTGCATTCTTTCTGGGAGTCTCAACATGCTCCTTGTGATTTCTCCCTAAGTTGGATCTCATCTCCTTATCGTCCTGCCTTCTCCCGCCATGCCGCCTTCGTGAACCTGCTCCGTCAACATCGTCGAAAACCTCCTGCATGGCACAGGAACACAACTTCACAAACTTTCAGCCCTTGAAACTTTACCCTACAAAAGTTTGGGATAAAGTTTAAAAGTCTGGACATGGCTCTTTACTACCATATTCCTCCACTTTTAAAACACTTGTTGGGGGCACTTGTTACCTTGATGGGCCTGATCAACATGCGAGCTCCTCGTTCACGAGCTCTGATCCCCTCGGCCTGATCCCCTCAGCTAGCCTCAAGCCCGTTGCCAACTGACAAGCCAGCTGTCAAGCATGGACGCGGGGGAGGTAGTCTTCATCAGCCCAAATGTTGCCTTCAGGCTACGCGTCCTTGCCAAGCGAGCTCGTGAGAGAGTTGCACAGAAGCATCGAAGCCAGAGGTTTCTCCTATACCCTGATTCATCATTGCTGGTACTCGAATGCGCTAAAGATACGAGCACTTATCGCTTGTTCCACAGATTTCCTGGCAAGTCGTAAGCATCATATTGATTGTTTGGACTATCTTTGAGGTACCTTTCACACTGGTTTTCGTGAGAAATGGACAGAATAGCGATCAATCATGGTGTAAGCGATATAGATGCTATTGTTTTTTCGACAGCGGGTAGGCTAATAGGGTGCAGGCACCTGGGACTGGATCATGGTAATAAATTTGGTGAGCTTGCGACTTTGACTTGAGTTGTTGAAATGTTTTCGATTGTTGAAGACGTCATAGGTCGTGGACATCTGCTTCATGCTGGATGTTGTAGTGAACTTCAACACTTCATATCTCGACAGCGAAGCAGTACGTACATCATGATCAGTCAAATGAGTTTTCTGACAATTTCGCTCGAACAGTTTTTGGTGAAGAATCGAATGGACATAGCCATGCACTACTTGAAATCATGGTTTCTTCTGGATTTCTTGACGAGTTTGCCTATTGACAGCTTTCTCTGCGTAGAATACAAGACTTTGCTTCTGTACATGATGATATGTTTGTCTAGGCTGGTGGCAGCGAATCAAATCCTGGCTTTCTTCGAGTTGTCAAGGTTATCCGTCTGATCAAGATTGTTCGTTTTGTGAGGTAGCAATTGCTTGTTAGAATTTGCCAGCTGCAATCTGTTGCTGTTTGTGATGGGCAAATCCAGGGTGAAACGAATTTTGAGTAATTGGGAGCTATCTATCACCTCGAAAATTTTCTTGACCATCATCCGCTTGTTCAAGTTCTGCATGCTGATGCTGTTCTCGGTTTGTGATTGTAGTCGTGGGAGATACTAGCGTCTTGTGACTTTCCAACTGAAGATGCATCTTTGTGGATGTCTCTGGATGCTCATGGCAATCATAGACGTTTGCAATGTGAATCCGTCTCAAACTTCTAAGGTACAGAACTCGATGATGTTCATCCTCCTTCAAAAATTGCTCAGAATCAGCAGGACTGCATTTGCGATGCCGGTGGATGTTACCCAAACAACTGGCTAGCAGCCTATGATCTTCACATGTATGAGTCGATCGCGACGGATTCAGAACTCTTCCCTCGCTATTTGGTCTCTATCTACTTCGCTACTGTGACGCTGACGACGGTGAGAGCGGAGGAGGGCCTGTGAAACTAGAGAGCCAGTCTGAACGTGGACGTGCAGGTGGGTTATGGAGATGTAGTGCCCGTAAGGTGAGAGTCGTTCCTGTGCCGACTGTGTATGACATGCGCCATCACGCAGAGATGCGGTAAGTCTGCTTGAAGTCCTTCCAAGTCATTGTCAGGACGCCACGTGTGATAGGAGCGAGCTTGCGCCATCTTCCTGACCCTCTGCGGAGCCATTGTGTTCGCGTTCTGTATTGGAAGCATCTCCTCGCTGGTGATTTTGGGTGCCAGGAACGAGAGACTTGTAATTGAGACATGTCGCAGGTCAGTCAGAGAAACCTTACCGAGACTCACATAGAGAGTGAGCTGAGAACGATACAAGACTTCTTCCGGTTGAAGTCGATGAAGCTTTCTTGACGATGATATGGTCCATGCAGCCTCAAGAACCTTCCAAGAAACCTTGAGATACGAGCTAAGCAACATCTGATGCACACCGCCAAGTCAGCACAACATCTTGTTCATCCGTATGTCACCAAGAAAACGAGGAATTTCTTTACAAGTTTACGAGCAGATGCTTGAACAGTCTTCCTGATCGAACTAGACAAATGATCATCGAATACGTGAATCGAGAGATATCAGACGAATCAGCTGAAATGTTCGACAGATTATGAAGGGAACTCTAGACAAACATCCTTTCTTTGTCGACATGGATTACGATTGCAGGCAGGCGTTACGGCTCATAATCTCGTGGAATGACAGTCCTTGAAGGTGTTTCATGGCAGAGTACCTGACGCCGATCTTCGTACAGAAAGATGAGATTCTCTTCCGAGCCCTGGACGTTGGATTCGTAAATCACATCTCGGGATGATTGAATAGTTTGTGATAAAATGACAAGGAGATGTACTTCGTCGTAGAAGGAGAGTTCGAAGCTTGGAATGTGGAAGACAACAAAGTCCTTGCCAAGGTGAAGTTTGCTTGCGATTCACTGCTTTGCCTTGTGTGATGGTGCCTGTCAGCTCGGGAAAGGAGAATATCTGGGCGAAATCTCTTTGTTCCCTGACATCTCAACGTGTCGAACTTCTACTGTCAAGGCGAAAATCGACAGTGAAGTCTTGTCCCTGAGGTGAGAGATTCAAGCTCTGCTGCTGTTCTCGATATCTGCGACCAGGCGAGACGACTTCTACAACCACATCCGACCTCACTTCCCGGATGTCTATGAGGCGATCAAGCGACTTGTTGTGCCAGGGCTGTGAGCTTGTGGGTTCTCACATGAGCGGCAGGCGATCACGAAGCAGAGGTGGCTGGATTCAGCGATCGTCAAACGATATGCAAGTGAGCGAGAGAGCACGAGATGAGAGCAGGAAGTGAAGAGAGGCTGCAGGGGAGAAGTCACAGCACAGATGCGATCACATCTACAACAAGATCAAAGAAATTCAGACTAGGAAACTCTTCGTGATGTCAAGGAGCCAGAAAGGTCGCACATCCTGATTTCCCCTCACCTTCTCTCCTTGTGTCTCTTCTGGGCTTCATCGCCTTGTCTTCGTCAGTCTCCTCTCGTCTCGTCAGTGCTGTACTTCATCGCCTCCTCTTTTTTGCTTCATCTGATCTCCGTCCCTCATCCCGACTCTCCTCACTCGATCAGCAGGTTTCAATTCGCCTTCTCTCTCGCCCACCAGTATGTCAGCAAGGAGCAATCGCTCCAAGATAGATAACTCTCTCAACCAACATCGAGACCTCCCGCTTGAGAGCAGCCCCCGCAGACGTTCTTGCTTGCCTTCCTGCTGCCCCTGCTCTTGCTCTTGCTCCACGGCCTCCTCCATCCTTGTCCGCCTCGACAGGCTGCAGACGATGGTGGAAGGGCTTCAGGCGAAGCACAGCCAGCCGCAGGTTGAGAATGATTTATTTAAAGTTGTATGAACACAAACTCTTGGAAAGAAGCGGCCAAGAAGAAGAGTAGAAAACAACAGAACGATCAACACGCAAGAGAAGACCATCTAGAGCCAGAAAATCTCTAGACGGCGAAACATCTATTCACAATCCCAAATTCAGCAAGCGGCTCATGCTGACCTTGCTGCAGCAGTCTGGCACCGTATCAACTTCAAGTAGGTGCTCGCCTTGAGCTTCAGCTTCACCCCCGCCCGCTCCGCCTCCTCATATCCCGTCGTGGCCTCAGCAGGAAAGCCTCCTTCCATGCACGCGTCAAGAAAGCTGTCAAACACGTCGTGCAGCTGCAGCTTCTTCGTCCTGCTCCGCGAGCCTGAGCTGGGATCTTGCCGTGCATAGAAGGAGAGCACACTTCGCCATACGAGGAGAGCATCTGCAAGAGAGTAAGCGATCGTAAGGGGCAGCGAGCTACCTTCCTTCTGCCAGCCTCGCCCGACCGAACCCAGCGAGAATGACCTGGAGGAGGGAAGCGTCGAAAGAATCCAGATCGAACCTCCATTCTCGAGACTTCTCCTTGAAGGAGGAGCGAGACAGGCGGTAGGCATCCAAGGCGGGATGGGGGAGGCAGAGGACGAGCTGGCGAGCGAGAAGGAAGTCTGTCTCCGCTACCGAGACCCGGAAGAGGATGGTAAAGAGCCCCTCGTCGAGAAACATTTCTGCCTCCTCCATCCGCTCCACCACGTCCAGCACTTTGCTGAGCCGCTCTCCTCTCCCGAACTTGCGGATGGTCGAAGCGTACGCTGACTGCAGCGCATGCACGTCGGCGAAGCATCGAATGTCCATAAGGCACTTGAGCGCTTTGTCGAAATCTCCTTTCTCCGAGCACACTTCGATCTGATCACGAACGTAAGTCTCCTCCCTCCCTCCCTCCCTCCCTCCCTCCCTCCCTCCCTCCCCTCCCTCCCTCCCTCCCT